>NW_019231040.1:34794-75670 GCF_002742605.1 Olea europaea var. sylvestris
AACAAACACTTGAAGGCTCAAGATCAATTAATAAGGGCATACAAAATGACAAATTATTAAACACAATAAAACTGAATAGTCTGAATCAAAATTAATTCTTAAGAAAATTCATACAGCAATATATAATAAAAAAGGTATGTAGTATTTATAATATGATTATATTTAATAATCTTCATGGAGGAGATCTTGATTATGATAATCAACCACTTTGAAAACAATGAAAAATATGAGTTCTTATCGGAGACAGAAATTAAAAAAAAAAAAAAATTCCTATTAGGATTGCATTAAAACTATGAATTTTTGTAAAGTATTTATAAAATTATATAGATTTAAATGTTAATTAATCATTAAGTTTTACTATAAAACGAAAAAAAAAGTGTATGAAAAATAATTTTAGGATTTAGTATTCAAAAATCGGGTGCATATTTGTGTAATATACTAATACAAAGAGAAATTAAATAGACTCAAAATCACTATTGATTCTTATGAAAGTACCAAAAATTGGACCGAAATTGATCAGTTCTCAATGCCTAGTCCTAAAACCAATCTATTAGATAAAGGAATCGAAACCGAACCGGACTGTTCTATTTGGTTCCTGTCCGGTTCTACCTATTTTGAGAATAAAATGCCCACCTCTAGAATTGATTGGCCATCGACACATAAAAAAAAAAATGTTAAATGAAATGTGAGAAGAAATAAATACACGTTTTTCTAGGAAAAAAATGAAGAGTCAAAATAGAGGACATTATTGGATTGTAAATTATTTTTACTTTGTATATTTAGGAATGCTCTATTGACTATTATATAAATAATACTTTTTATAAACAGAGTCTATTGAAATGCTCTAATAAGTTAAGACTTTCAAAATTTAAATAGGGGTTAAATCCGTTCTCTATTTTAAAAAGTTAAAATAAAAAATTTATTGGAGTTAATTTTTAACATTAATTCTCTATAATATACAACTTCTCGTAGACACTTTTCGAAGATGTTTTTAGAAAGAGTTTTCCATTCAGGGGCTAGACAATCCACGTGTTCCCACAAAGGTCGAGTGGTCCATCCGCCGACAGTACAGGACAAAATTGATGTAATGAAAACGCAGTTAGAAATCTATTTTACTTTTGCCTATTAGAAGTCGTCACTAATTTCAGAAAATAAGGTTATTTGCGTTTGAAATTTCAATATTCCATTCAAGTCAGACCTTTACCTTTGCCCCATTATCGAAATAATTAAGAAACTGAATGCCTTCTGTTTGACTTAATTAAAGTACGTTTAATAGTTATTTGTATTTGGTTAAATTATAATAAATATAAACCAGGAGCCCGTTTGATTTCTATTCTTTTAAAAATGAGAATGAAAAATTTGATCGTTATGAGACTCACACGATAGATAAAAAGTCAAATATGGTGGTTTGATGTGATAGATAACGATCATATTTTTCATTTTTGTGACAAAAAATAAGAATCAAATGGGCCCCAATATTGAGTAAATGAATATTATTAAATTTCACGAAATATGTGAATAAAAAATGATTTGATCGCTTGATAACAGTCAAACAAGGATTTAATTTCATAAATGTGTGCGCCACACCCCTATCTAAATATTGTTCTTCACCATTAAGGTTTGGATTTATATGGCCTTAGTTTCGAGGAGTAACATTTCGATTCAACCCCATAAATCTCTATCTTAGCCTCTGAGTCCGAGATTGTTTGAGCAGAAAGATAATATGATCACTACCATTTACTACTAATACACAAAATTATCCAACGTTTCTCCAATAATTATTAATGCTAGTAAAATCTATCTTTATGTTTCAATATTGTAAAGGGTCGTGGTCCAAAATGAAAAATGAGAAGTATGAGACAAAAAAGCATTAAATTTTTTTTTTTTGGCTTTTTATATTGTTTAATATTCTCTAATACGACATGCATTGGACCTGCACCAAATGTCTAAACAATATTATTGTGAAAAACCTGTGTGTACGCGTGTTCTTTTTGTTGACCTTGGCGTATGCACGTTCAATGAATATGTGGGTGTATTTCGTGGAAACATATACACAATTTTTTTCTAATGGACAAAGCATGTGCTTTGAATATCTTTGATCTCATTATCAAACCATTTCAGTCATTTGCAACTCCAGCCACCAATGAGATGAAAAGGCCTTTATTTTTAGACATGACTAAACAAAATTCAAACAAAGTGTGATGGATTATATTTGAAGTCCTTATAATTGATGTCAATTAATCTAGAAGGAAAGAATTGTCATTTGGCAATTTCTTTGCTTTATAGGCCTCAAACATACTTTATGATAATGATACGTACATCATTTTGCTCAAAAGAGTATTTGGGCCCTTCTTCGATTTTCATTAGCATTTGAGTCCTCAATTAATACCTACAATACTTTCAGTTCCACTTATAGATTCGTTATGGAATGAGTGGGACGCAAATTCTTACCTAAGTATCTGAAGATTGAATTATCTTATCAAAATTATTAATTCATCTTCTTGACCTCGAACTTTGAAAAATAAATCAATACAATTTATTTGAATAAAGAGATTACTAATTTTTCAAGTATTAATCAACTAATTTTTACTATATTGCCAGGCTAAATGTAATAATAGAACTTGGGTTTCAAAGATTGTATTTTGAAGGTTCTATATCGTGGTGAATAGAAGCGATTTTGAAGCTAGGACTGAAAATGTAAGAGGTTGGATAGCAAGGTTCGAGGTTGATGCTAATCAAAGAAGTTGAATCACTCCAATAATGGTAATTGTGTATTTCAAATGATCACTGATATACCACAAAATATTTTTCAAGAAATTTAGTTCTACTTGGGTAAATTTCCCGTCATCACTATAACTATCGAATAGCATTTGTTCGGTTACTAAATTTATAAATGATTTATAATTCCCTTATATCAAATATCAAATCCAATTACATATTTATAATAATTACTCATTACTATCCGCTAATTTCATGAGATTCATTACTGTTTTTCTTTATAAACTATTCATAACTTTGTCAAACAGAGGATTATTTAATTAAGTTGTTTATAAATTAATAAGGCAATTGACCCATCTTATTAAATGATTTATTCCTCTTAGACTCATAAGGAAATTTCATGACAAGTTCATGTATAATTTAAAAAAAATAAAAATGAAATAGATCTTCCGGTGAATTAAGAAAAGGACTGTAATATTATTCAGTATTATTTTTCTAAACCATTATTTTTAGAACAATGCAGCCTAAAAGATTGCTAATAATATTTTCTGACGGTATCATTGGAGAAATTTGATAGATTTCTGAGATATATGGAAAATGCTACTGCAAAATCTGAATTCACCAAAATTCACACTTGTATATGTGGAATTACTTATAATTCTTATTAAAAAAAAAAAAAAAACTCATTGCCAAATGATATTTGTGTTATCTAAACTGTAAGGGTAAGCCAGGTTGATGGAGTAGAGTCTTCCGAATGCGTCCGTGGCTCAGTGGAAGAATGGAAAGGATATGAAGATGACGTGAGGGTGCACCCATGTCCATGGGCTGCTACTATAGCCACTGGCGGATCTGGGGGGGGCATGTAGGGTCAATTGACCCCCTAGTTTTAAGGTTTTTTTTTTTAAAATAAATAAATTAGTAGGTCAAAAATCAAAATAGTCAAAACTCAAACAATTCCTTCCCTGCTTGACTGCTTCAACCGTATATCTCTCTCTCAACTCCCGTCTCTCGCACAAACGGCGCTGACTCCCACTCCCAGTCTCCCACCATTGAAGCACAGCACAGAGCAGTGAGAGCTCACCCACAGCCACTGGCCACCGCTCCGTCCCCGTCCCCGCCTCTGTTTCTGCCTGACCTGACTGCCTCCACCTAGAACGCCTCCGGCCTCCATGCGACTGCGACTACAACAGCAATAGCCGACGCCAGTGCCGACGACCCATCAATCTCTCCGGCAATCAGTCAGGGGCGGATTCCAGTTCTACTAACTTGAAGGTTAGAAGCTTTACACTTACAGACTTATCACTTACTCAAATTTTTTCTTTGAATTCTTCTCCATAAGTGACAATAACCATAAGTTAATTGCTCTGCTGCCTGCCTGCCTCTATGTGTGGTTAGTTTCTATTTCTAAATTTGGATTTATTTACAGTTCAATTAATCAATTATGATTCATGTTCCTGCCCAATAAATGTAATTTAGGGATTTCTGATTTAGGGCTTTGATTTAGGAAATTGACCCTTTTCTAATTTAGGGCTTTGTTACTTATTTATATGTAAATTGATTATTGATAATATTGATTTGGAAAGATTGAAATTTTGTCTGACTTTTGGTAGGTAGGAAATAGTATAAACTGATTTAGGCATTTCTAATCTTATTGATTTTTCATTTTTGGTTGGTTTGTTTCAGTTATGGAAAAATACTTTAAACGTACATCTACGATTTCCTGTGATGAACAAAATATCGACGAAAGGAATGTTCGAAAGAAAAGGGATGAAAACGATGTTGGGGATGTTGATGTTGATGTTGATGTTGGAGATGTTGGGGGTATTGGAGATGTTGGAGATGTTGATGTTGGATTTGGGGGTATTGGAGACGTTGGAAATGTTGAGGATATTGGAGATGTTGGGGATAGTGGAGGAAATGTTGAGGATATTGGAGATGTTGATGTTGCACAGCTTCCCTCTGATCCTGGATTGAGAGTTCCAATACAGAATTATGATGTTAATATTCGAGATGTGATTCGAAGAGCATATATGCAAAGAGGTCCTTGTCAGCCTCGCAATCATATATTTCCACCCACAAGAATAGGTAAAGTAGACCGACGATTTTGTGTTTCGTGGTATAATGAGCATCCCACTTGGTTGGAATACAGTATAGCAAAGGATGCAGTGTTTTGCTTTTATTGTTATCTTTTCGATTTGAATGATGGTTCATTTGTTAAAGGTGGATTTTCAAATTGGAAAAAGAAAGAATATATAAGAAACCACGTTGGGGCTTCAAGTAGTGCACACAATCAAGCTCGGGTCAAATATGAATTGTTCAACAATCAAGAACAAAGTATTCGATCTTGTCTCGTTAAACAATCGCATCAAGCTTGAACAAATTATTGAATCCGATTAAATGCTTCAATTGATTGTGTTCGATTTCTTCTACGACAAGGGATGGCATTTCGTGGACATGATGAATTTGAAGNCACAAGAATAGGTAAAGTAGACCGACGATTTTGTGTTTCGTGGTATAATGAGCATCCCACTTGGTTGGAATACAGTATAGCAATGGATGCAGTGTTTTGCTTTTATTGTTATCTTTTCGGTTTGTATGATGGTTCATTTGTTAAAGGTGGATTTTCAAATTGGAAAAAGAAAGAATATATAAGAAACCACGTTGGGGCTTCAAGTAGTGCACACAATCAAGCTCGGGTCAAATATGAATTGTTCAACAATCAAGAACAAAGTATTCGATCTTGTCTCGTTAAACAATCGCATCAAGCTTGAACAAATTATTGAATCCGATTAAATGCTTCAATTGATTGTGTTCGATTTCTTCTACGACAAGGGATGGCATTTCGTGGACATGATGAATATGAAGATTCAAACAATCAAGGAAACTTTCTTGAACTATTGCATTGGTTGTGTGATCATAATCCTGAGATTAAGGCCGTTGCTTTGACAAATGCACCTGAAAATTTGAAATTAACATCACCAAGAGTGCAAAAAGATATTGTAAGTGCTATTGCTTCTGAATGTCTACATGTGATTATCGAAAATATTCGTGATAGTTTCTTCTCAATTTTAGTTGATGAATCTCGAGACATTTCTGTGAAAAAGCAAATGTCAGTTGTCATTCGTTATGTGAAGAATGGGTGTATATTGGAACATTTTATTGGTGTCATTCATGTTTTGAATACCACAGCTGCCTCACTTAAGGCTGCAATTGATCAATTATTCTCAACGCATAGTTTAAGCATATCTAATTTGAGAGGCTAGGGATATGATGGAGCTAGTAACATGCGAGGTGAGTATAATGGCCTCAAAGCACTTATTTTGAAAGAAAATCCAAGTGCTTACTATATTCATTGCTTTGCTCATCAACTTCAATTAGCTCTTGTAGCCGTGGCACAGAAACATCCGAAGATTGAAACTTTCTTCACTACAGTACATAGATTGGTGAATATTGTTGGAGGATCAGCTAAACGGAGTGATCTTATTCGAGAGAATCAAAGATTGAAAATTCTTGAATCACTCAGTATTGGTGAAATATCAATCGGACGAGGTCTCAATCAAGAAATTACTCTTCAGCGTCCTGGGGATACACGTTAGGGCTCTCACTATAGTTGTTTAATTAACTTGATTACCATGTTTTCAACTATAGTCGAAGTCATTGAGATGATTGCTACTGATTCTACAAGTACCGAAACAAGAGGTGATGCATGCATTTCATTGGAGTTGATGTTAAGATTTGAATTTGCATTTAATCTATATCTCATGAAAAAGATTTTAGGGATTTCAAACGAATTGTCAAAAGCATTACAAAGAAAAGATCAAGATAATGTCAATGCTATGAAATTGGTGCAAATATGTAAAACAAAACTCCAAACCATGAGAGATGATGGATGGGATTCTTTTTTGGGAGTGATTTGTTCGTTTTGTGAAACTCACAAGATCAATGTTCCTTATATGGATGATATGTTCGTAACTGTAGGTCGTTCACAGCGTGAGACAGTGACAAATTTGCATCATTTTCGTGTGGAAATGTTTTATGCCGTCATTGATATGCAACTTCAAGAGTTGAATGATCGTTTTTCTGAAGCAAATAGTGACTCGCTTATTTGTGTTACATGTTTATCTCCAAATAATTCATTTGCTGCTTTTGACAAGATCAAATTGATTCGACTATGTCAGTATTATTCGGTAGATTTTGATGCAGCAGATATCCTAGAACTTGATGATCAACTAGATACGTATATTATTGATATGCGCACTTTTCAAGACTTTGAAGAATTACAAGGCATTAGCGATCTTGCACAGAAGTTGGTTGTGAAGAATAAACATGAAGTGTATCCATTAGTCTACAAACTTGTGACACTAGCCTTAGTTCTTCCCGTGGCTACTACTACAGTTGAGAGAGCATTTTCTACGATGACGTACGTCAAAAATCGTCTGCGCAATCGAATTGGAGATCAATGGTTGAATGATAGTTTGATTGCATATATTGAGAAAGATGTTTTTGATAAGATTGAAAATGATGTAATTATTGAACGTTATCAAAGTATGAGAACACGTAGAGAGCAATTGTAATAAGATATATCTTATTTTAATTTTTTCATCACTTTTTTAAAAGTTCGTTACTGACCCCCTAGTCTAAAATGTCTGCGTCCGTCCCTGACTATAGCGTGGCTTACTCGTCCTTTGAAGCTCAGACGAAGATTCTTTTATTTTTATCATTTATCTAATTAAAACATTTTGGACTATATTATAATTTATAAGGGTCCTTAAGTCATTTAATTCTCATAAGGTTTTCTTCCGAAGTTTATTATTTAATCAACTTGTTTTGATATTCTAAAGTTTGGTTGAATTTGATTACAAGAACTCTTTCATCGGTTTGATTTCCATTGCAGATATTATTTTGTGCAGCAGCTATATTTTATGTTTATTATGCTGATTGTTTTTAGTAGACTGCAATCTACATCACAGGCTGAATAAATCAATGTTAATGTTCAGTTTAATCCGTATCATAAGAGAATCTCTAATGCATTTTATGCATTGCCATTTATGTGTCTATGTAGTGACATTGATGTTTAATAAAGGAGAATTAGCATAAAATATCCATACCTTTCATTATAATTGTTTAAAAGTTCATACCTTCCATTTTTTTTTTTGGTATTTTCACCCTTAATTACACCTTTCATTGCGCAGACAATCCTTCCATCTTTTTATGTCAGTTTCTCCATTAGTCAACCCAAAAAAATAAATCAAATTGACCTTTTTTTAAAAGGCCAATTGGTAACTTTATATTTACCATATTAAACTATAAAAATAATTAACTTTTAAAACTAAATTTTTTTGAAAAAATATATTTTCTTCTTTAGTTTACATGACCTGGAACTATCAAATTGTTGATCAACATTTCTACAGTAGAGAGAAGCTTTCTACCAGGAAACAATCTTAAAAAAGTTTGGTGATAAGTGTTGGGCTGTGATGCCAATAAACTTCAGGGGCAATGATGATAATTGTGCTAAAGCTCAAAATCTGGTTTTATGCTAATATTCAAGCTCTTGCCCAATAACGTGACCTAATCCACCCGGACCCAAAAGACTAAAACGCTTCTTTGAGGCATGGCATTTTAAGTGCAGCCAAATAATGTGTTTTCCCTTTATTTTCTAGGAGCCCCCTAGACCGTTACATGATGACTTGATCAATGGTTGATTCTTGGGAGTAAATATATCAACCATGGGTTCCCCTAGAAAGACCAACTGTCATTTTTCTCTCTTTGGTATAGTCAGTGAGGCTTCTTTGAGACTTTTCCATTCCTGTTCTCCTTCCGTGTTCTTCCAATCTCTGATTGAAAGTGTATTTTTCTAAGTGATTGTTCCTTTGTGATTCCATTCACTGGGTGTGGTAGTAGGAGTTGGTAGAGTGGTTTTAGCCTTGTGGCTTCCTTGACTAATAGAGGAAAGTCTTAAGGTTCTTGGGTGGTATTCGTGGTCACATCGACGGGTACAAACCTAGTTTTCTTGAGTCTGAGCCCCAAATCGAAAGTTCACTTTGATGCCCTTGGTTCGAGTTTTGTTGAGCTGCTGGAGATAGATTTGTTCTGTCATATTTTGATCTAACACTTTCTTGACTATTTTTGTGTATTTTGGGTTCATTACTTTGTGTAACAGTGGTATTAGAGCCTTCGATTGGCTATCATGGTTGGATTGAACCTTGTCTTTTCAATATCTTTGTGAATCTGAAAGTTTTTAGGGTTACAAACCCTAGATCTAGTGTTGCTTTCTGACGAGACACACTTTCTTTGTGAAAACTTGTGACCATCATCTGGTGGTGCTATGGGCTGTCGGTCTTGGTGAAATTTGTTGGTGGTCAAGTGAAACGACCACTATTGTGGTTTAATTTAATTTTTCGAACCCTATTCACTGCCTGATTCTTTTTTTTTCCCATTTATTATCTTTCATAACTGATTGATAATCCTTTCCTGATTGATTTTCTTGCATTTAGTACCCTGTGTTCTGTATTAACTTGCCTATTCTTGTTACGTTGAAGAATTACAGTATACTTGTGATTGTTTTATGTTTTTGTCTATATTGATACCTGCCTCTTTCTTTCTTTTTTTATTTTTATTTTTTTTATTTGGTACCCATAAAACTTCTACCCATACTCATATCTTAACCTGAGATCTTGAGTCTCACGGAATCCTTGTAGGGATGGGTAGTTGATCTTCTAAAATTGTGTTGGATAAAGTGTGTATGTTAAGTTTCTATTTCTACACTTACACATACTTAATTGTCTTGCATGTAATATCATGAATCTCTACTTCTCATTTGTCTACTGTGATCAAATTAGTATTGTTGAGTGTGACTTGTTTTGATTAATATGATGACCTCAACTAGTTTTGAACTTGGGGTCTTTAATGGGAAGGGAGATTTTCCTATATAACAACAAAAAATTAGAGGGGTTTTAGTGCAACAAAAAGTTGCTAAAACCGTAACTAGTGATTTTCCTGTAACAATGACTGTTGAGTAGAGAACTGAATCTGATAACTTAGCATAAACCTCTACTATCCTCCATTTATTTGACCAAGTGTTAAGAAAGGTAGGGAAACAATAAAATGCTAAGGCCCTATGGGAGAAATTAGAGGAGTTGTACTTAGTGAAGTCCCTAATAAACTTTTTCTTCTAGAGAGGTTTTTTTTAGTTTTAAAATTGATCCATCCAAGGATCTGGATGATAATCTTGATACCTTCAATAAATTGGTACAAGATATCACCAATGTTGGGGATAAAGTCTCTGAAGAGTATAAAGCAGTTATACTTCTGAATGCCATAGCAGAGACATACAGGGATGTCAAAATTGCCATTAATATTGCAGAGACACCTTGACCCCTAATGTTGTTAAAAATTCTTTAAGAAGTAAAGAACTGGAACTTAGAACTAAAAGACATGGAAAGGAATCAGAAAGTTTATTTATGAGAGGAAGACAACTAAATAAGTAAAATAACACCTATCCAAATCAAAATCACTCTGGAAACGATAGCAGAAAGAAATTTAGGAGTAAGTCAAGATCAAAATCAAAATCAAGAAATAATAGAAAGTGTTGTGGCTGTGGTAAGATTGCTTACTATATAAAAGATTGCCGCAACAAGAAAATTGAATTTAAAGAAAAGAAAATTGATAAGGGGAATGTTGTTGAACCTAACACTGTTGATGTCTATGTTGTGGTTCAGCAGCCTGATCTGGAATTTGCAAATTATGCCGATAATAGATATGTTCATGAGTGGATCTTGGACTTAGGCTGTACTTCTCATATTACACATGAAAAGTCATGGATTCAAGACTTTAAGAAAATAGAAGGTGGAACAGTTGTGATGGGAAATAATATTGCCTGTAAGGTTGATGGATTAGGTAAAGTGACCCTAAAATTTTAAAATGGCTTTTTGTACACACTAGAAAGAGTTAGGTATGTTCCTAAACTCAAAAGCAATCTAATATCTATGGGAGAATTAGAAGAACTAGGGATGTGTGGTAGGATTGGAGATGGTATGGTGAAAGTCATTAAGGGATTTCTTGTCATTTTTAGGGGAGTAAAGAAAAATGGAATCTATTTCATTAAAGCTGAAATAGTATTTTAGAATACTACTATAGTATATAGTACTGAATCTAATTTTACCCTAAAATGGCATAAGAGGCTTGCTCATGTGGGTGAGAAGTACCTCATTATCCTACACAAAAGGGGGCATTTGGAAAGGACCTTATTTTAAAATTACACTTTTTGTGAAAACTGCACATTTGATAAACATCACAGACTCTATTTTGATTTTGGAAAACATAAAACCACTTTCCTATTGGAGTCTGTCCATTCTGATTTGTGGGGTCTACCCTCTACAATCACCCAAGGGGGAAATAACTATTTCCTCCCAATAATTAATGATTTTCAAGAAAAGTGTGGATTTTCTTATTGAAACACAAATATGAAACTCTTGAAAAATTTAAGAACTGGAAAGTCTTTATTGAAAATCAAATGTCTACAAAGATTAAAATCTTGAGAATTGATAATGGACCTGAATTTTGTAACTCTGAATTTGATAAATTTTATGAACAAAGTGGAATCCTAAGGCACAAAACTATCCCATACATGCCCCAACAAAATGGGGTAGATAAAAGAATGAATAGGACCTTACTGGATAAGGTCAAATGTATGATGTTGGGATATGGAGTTCCCAAGGTGTCATGGAGAGAGGCTGTTGTTATAGCCACATATGTTGTGAATATAATCCCTTCTAGTGCTTTGAAAGGTAAGACACCTAAAGAAAAGTGGTCTGTGAAACTACAAGACTATTTTACCATCTTAGAGTTTTTGGATGTACGGCTTACTGTTACCAAAACTTGGGGAAATTGGAGCCAAGGACTCAGAAATGTGGGTTCTTAGGCTATCCTAAAGGAATTAAGGGCTATAGTTATGGGCTAGAGGTCATGGGGGATATAAAATAATAATAAGTAGAGACGTTACCTTCAATGAAGATAAGATGCCTTGTTTGGAAAAACAAAAGTCTGCAGACCCTGAAACTTTTGGTGTGACAAGGTTTCAGGTGGAGTTGGGGTCTCAATTTGATTTTGTTCCTAATAATAATATGGGAGAAAATGAACTAACACCACCCTAGACTCAGACTAAAATTGAACAATTAGGTGTGCAAGAACATGAATAAGCTGAAATTAGTGATCCCAGTCAACGAAATGAGCTTAGTAACTATCAATTGACTAGGGATAAGATAGAAGGAACATAAGAGAACTTGCAAGATATGAAGATTATCTATCCTATTCTGTCATGTCTTATAATGACCTTGCCTATAACGAACCTAAGACCTACAATGAAGCTGTGAGTTGCAATCGGTCTAGTAGGTGAGAAGCTCCTATGAGAGAAGAAATGAGCTCTTTAATGAAAAATAAAACTTGGGAACTTGTACCTAGGACCAAAAATAAATCCATAATTGATTGTAAGTGGATTTACAAAATGAAAGAAGGTAGTTTTGATCATGAGCCTCTAAGATTTAAAGCAAGATTAGTTGCTAAGAGTTTCACTCAAAAATAAGGTGTGGATTATAATGAGATATTTTCACATATTGTAAAATACACAACTATTAGAGTTCTACTTGCATTAGTTGCTCATCACAATTGGGAATTAGAACAAATGGATGTAAAGATAGCTTTCTTTGATGATGATTTAGATAAAACAATATACATGTCACAACCTGAAGGTTTTGTGAATAAATCTAAATCTGACTTTGTGTGCTTGCTTAAAAAGTCTGTATATGGTTTAAAACAGTCTCCAAAATAATGGTATAGAAGGTTTGATAATTTTGTCATGACTGTTGGTTTTGTAAGAAGTTTTTATGATCATTGCCTTTACTTCAAGTAAAATTCTTAATATGTAATATCTATTTTTCTATTACTCTATATTGATGACATGCTATTAATTGGGTCTGATTTAAAACAGATAAATGATATTAAAGAAACCTTTGGGGCTGAGTTTCAAGTGAAAAATTTGGGCCATGTAAAAAGAATACTTGGAATGGATATAGTTAGAAAAAGAACACAATCCATTCTAATTTTGAAACAATCAGCTTATATGGAAAAAAGTTCTATCTGAGTTTTCCATGCATGAGTCAAGATCTGTTTCTTTGCCATTATCTAGTCATTTCAAACTTAGTAAAGAGCAATGTCCAATTGATGAATTTGACATAAAATACATGGAAAATGTTCCATATGCTAATTCAGTAAGGTCTATTATGTATACCATGGTCTGTACCAAACCTAATGTAGCTCATGGAATCAACACTTTAAGTAGGTTTATGGCTAATCTTGGTCCTGAACATTGGGAAGCAGTTAAGTAGCTTCTTAGGTACTTAAAAGGTACATCTGACTTAGGATTAGTATTTAAAAATTGTAATGATGGAATAATGTTTAAAGGCTTTGTGGATACTGATTTTGCTGGTAATAGGGACAATAGAAAGTCCACTTCTGCCTATATGACTATATTTTGTGGTAAATGTGTCAGGTGGAAGTCTTGGTTGTAGCCTATTGTTACTTTATCAACCACAGAGGCTGAGTATGTGGCCGCAACAACGACCATAAAAAAAGCCTTGTACGTTAAGAAACTGTTGTCTAAAATTAAACTGTTGAATGAACCTGTTGTTGTTTATTCAAATAGCCAAAGTGCAATACACTTGTGTAAGAATCCTATTTTTCATGAAAGAACTAAACATATAGATGTAAAGTTGCATTTTATTAGAGATATCATCTCAAATTAATCTGTTCTTCTTGAAAAAATTTCTGCACAGTGTAATCCATTAGACATGAGAACAAAGGTATTGCCTCTTTTTAAGTTTAAGTCATGTTTGACACTTTTGAATATTGATAAAAGTTAACTTCTAATGCAGGTATAACTTGGTGTCAATTGGATAGCTGTAAGTGTCCAAAAATTCCATTGGCATCAAGGTGGAGGTTGTTGGGCTGTGATGCCAATAACCTTCAAGGGCAATGATGATAATTGGGCTAAAGCCCAAAATCTGGTTTTATGTTAATATTCAGGCTCTTTCCTAATAACGTGGCCTGATTCACCCGGGCCCAAAAGACTAAAACGCCTCTTTGAAGCATGGCATCTTAAGTGTGGCCCAATAACGTGTTTTCCCTTTATTTTCTAAGAGCCCTCTGGACTGTTATATGATGACTTGAATAATGGTTGATTCTTGGGAATATATATATCAACCTTGGGTTGCCATAGAAAGATCGACCGTCATTTTTCTCTTTTTTGTAGGTTAAATGGGCCAAAATTCAAAATCATCTAAGAGGTAATATAAATAGATCAGATTGGGACTTTGGACTTGGTTGTTGATGTAAGTATTATGCTCTAGGTCCAATCAACTTTGGACATAAATACTTTTGATATATAATTAATACAATTTAATGGTAGATCTATTGTTTAATTAATAGACAATTAAATAAATAATAGAGTCTGTAGATTCAAATTTTCGTAATTTGTTAATCACAAGGATTTGTGATTGTGAGATATAAATTACATCTTGTTGAATCTTAAATCATCCGTAGTCGTAAGTAATAACGAGATACGGATATCGTTATTACGGATAGACCATCATGTGTGACATTCCACATAAATAACTATCTGAGTGTCAGTGGTTAATCTCTAACGTTCGATAGTGAGATTGGTTCTTTTGACTTGAGGTCGTCATAGTACCTTATATGAGGACGGTCATGCTTTGACGGTGTTGAATGTTGCTCTGCCAAGGGCTGCTAATACGGCATCGTTCGGGTATGTCAATAATCATATGAAGGTTGTGAATGACCAATAGAGGATTCGTCACTCTTAGATAATAAGAGATTATGATCTACGTTTCATTTAATTAAGTCAATAACGAAATCCTTGGCCAAGGTGTACTCATAAGTCGAAAAGGAGTTTTCGACTTATATTGACTTAATAGTGGAGTGAAAGATATGATTGATAATTGAGATTGACACACTTCCATATCTCGTAATTGATCGGATCATATTGACAAATGGATTATAATTTCACGGTAAACGAATGAGTTTAGTTTTGTCATACCATGTGACATTTCCCGTTACATGTATTGTCCTGACACATTGTTAGATGTCAATCTGGGACGACGAGTGTGAATTGATGATAAATTAAAATGGTGTTTTAATTTATCAATTTTGATTAGATCAAAATAATATTTCACATCGTTAGGCATCGTGATCAGGAACTTGATGGGTCGCACACAAAAGAGAATTTGAAGATTGCAATTTGTCAATTAATTAATTTAACAATTGTTGGATAAATTAATTAATTAAGTTGGTTATTTATAGACCCGAATTAATTAATTGGATTAATTAATTCACAGATCGAATTTAATTAAATGGATTAATTAAATATTGGACCGGACCGAACCAGGCCCGTTTGGGCTTATATAAATACGTGGGTAGGATTTTCAATCCATATGATTTTTCTCATAATTATTCTTGCAAGCACAAGAGGAGAAAACCCTGGTAGCTGCAATCTTATTCTCCGTGTGGATCACCATTGGAGGCTGGACAATTGGACAGCTGTGGGTGGGGAATCAAGATTGCTGGAACGAAAAGAATAACAAAGAAGTTTGCAGATCTGAAAAGGTAAAATCTTATCACAATTTCTATCTAAACACAAAGACGATTCTTGGTGGAAATCGAAATTTGTTTTAATTTTCGCTGCACATGTTAAGTAGATTCCCAACAGCGGTATCAGATCCTATTTTGTGTTTGTTAGAAATTGTTTAACATTTTGAGCAATCAAAAGTTGATTGTTATACATGTTTTAGTTTCTAGCAATTAAGAAGATTTATTATCATATTCAAAAATTGGTTTTGAGATAAAAATTAAATTTTCGTAAATAAAAAAAAAGGAAAAAAGAAAGAATCTGAAAATCGGGCAACACTGTCGGCGACGTTGGACGCCGCTCGTCGGCACTGCAACGTGCGACGCTGCTGCAACAGTAGCGTCGTATGCTGCGACGCTGCTGCTGCCAAAAAAAATATGGCAGCCGGCACTGCTACTACTGGTACTGCGGAGAGGCAGCGCCAACAATGATTATCGGCGCCGCCAAGAAAAAAGAGGAAAGGATTTTTTTTTTTTTCAAAATCTAGGGTTTACAGTTGGTTTTGGGAGACTGGAGGTGGGGGCTTCACATGCAATTTATGAAATTGTAAGCCCCTAGTTGCAATTAAAGCTGAAGGGTCATACTGCAATTTTTAAAAGGGGATTCGGTCTGCAATTTATGAAACTTAAAGGGCCTACTTGCAATTAAATGAGAATGGTGACTTTGCAATTTTTAATTGGAGGACTTGTCATGCAATTAAGTTAATTGAAGGACCACCTTTTAATTTTAACCTTGGTTCAATTTGCAAATTTCAAAATAGGTTTTGAATTTAAATTTTAAATGGGTTTTAAAATTATGTTTTTAATTGGGTTTGACCCATGATTTTATTTTGACCCAAATTAAAATTTTATTTAAAATTGACGATTTTTACATTTTCGTTAAAATATGATTTTAACTTAAATATCAAATTTGACCCTATATTGAATTTTATTTTATTTAGGATTATTATCCGAAACTAAAATATTGATTCAATTTAAATTAGAGTTTGACTCTAATTTAATACTTAATTAAAATTTTGATTTTAATTAATTATTCACCCAAATATGTTATTGAGTTTAGAATTGGATTCTAATTTGAAATTTAATTAAAAAATGATTTTAATTAAATTGTCTCGCCCTAAATTTCTTCTTGGAATTGGAGTTGGACTCTAATTTGGTATTTAATTGAAATATGATTTTGATTAAATAAATTCGCCCTTAAATATTGGAATTAGAATTAGACTATAGTGTTATTTAATTAAAATTTGATTTTAATTAAATTCAGCCGCCTTAAATTTTGAAATTAGAGTTTGATCTAATTTGATTTTTAATTAAAATTTGATTTTAACTAAATAATCCCACCATATAATTGTTGAATTAGAGTTGGACTCTAATGTGTATTTAATTAAAATTTGATTTTTATTAAATATGCCCGCTAATTAAATAATTGATTAATATGATTAATTAATTATTTAATTGTTCCGATCCATTTGTTCAAATGAGTTTAGACAATTTTAATTACTAGAAACTTGAAACATATTAGCATATAATATTATCTATTATATATACATACATTTATGTGATGAATGTATTATTAGTGGACGATTATGGACTTAACCATATGGATGTGTTGAATGGTTAACTTTTATTCTTGTCGCTTTTGTGGGCCTGCGAGTCTGTTAGTATTATTATTACTATGGGACTGTGAGTCCAATTTCATTTAGGCCTGCATGCCAACTAGTATAGGATACAGATTGCAACTGGACTATTTGAAGAAACAAGAAGAGGAGGAGACCATGGAGATGGTGCATTGATACTGTTCAATGCTATACCCTCTAGGAATTGACCAACTAGTCTTCCTTATGGCTTGGGAAGACTAGATAGTAAAAGTTTATAATCGTCCACACTATTATATTATGTTATATATATTTATTTGCATGGTAGATGTATAATAAAATATATATTATTGTTACGATGAGACATTTTGAATGCATAATCCCTCCATAAAATATTAAGTCACATTTATAATCGTCTTCCATCATTATAGTGAAAAACTAGAGTCCCAAATCATCTCTACTTGTTGAGTACACTCAAGGCTGGTCTATTAGGGATATGTTTGACACTATGAAATATTTGATATTTCTGAATGATGGGTTTGACTTAACTAAAATTTATCTTTTATTGAGTGCATTCAAGGAGATAAATTTTAGAGGCATGTTAAGCTAATACATAAGATGTGTAAAGATAAAGAGTTGTCAGTTTAATGACCTGGGAGTTGTATGGAGATACAATTGATAATAGTATCTACCCAAATGTTATATTAAGGCTTGTTGAGTACACTTAAGGTCTTAATATAATATATGGGATCCCAGCCCATTGAGAGTCAAGTATGGACTCCATAAATTTATGTAAGAGAGTCATAAATTTCAGTTAAACAGTGGGAGCATAATTAATTTAATAAAAGTCCATGTTAAATTAATTGATGCATTTTATATATTATTCTTTTTTTTTGTTATTTACATTTATATTGAATCTTGAGTAACCATATATTTTGAATGGCATACTGGATGTCAACAACCAAACTGGATTTTCTTGATTGACACCGCAATTTGAGAATTGTTCTCATACATGATAAAATTGGTCATGTCCTTGAGTAGCCCTTTCCAGAGACACCTGCTGATCACTCGATTAAAGAAGAGGTAGCTACTGTAATAAACGCAGTGATGACAATAGTATTGCAACATATACTTGCAACTATGTCACCTGAGTTATAGAAACAACATGAGAGTATAGATGCTAACATGCTAACACATGATTTTTCATTTCAAAGAGTTGTATGATAATAATCATGTGTAGATGGATATGAGATTTCCAAACAACTATACCGATGCGAAATGACAGAACGATCTTTAGTCAGTGCTAAGGTACTGAAGGTGATTGACATTGAGAAGTGTCTCAATTAAGTTCAATCATAAGCAATGAACTAAGTATTGACTTTGTTCTGCAATGCCTGTCATAGAGTTATTCATACTAATTATGAATTATGATATGAATAAGCTCAAATGCATACTTATTAAGTTGTTTAATATGTTTAGGACTGTTATGCCCAATAACAAAGTCAGAAGTGGGCAAGCCATTGATTCCTCTAAGGGTATTAAGAGGAAGTCTAAAGGGACTTTGGGAAAGTACCCAATATGGTTAAGACGGTCTAAGTGAAGGACAATACCAAATCTAATGACCCTTGGTTTCATTATAGAATGAAAAGTCATTGGAAGGAATATTGCTTGGTTTACGTCTACTTCACGAGTTTCTTACGTATTTGATACCAAATGTAGATATCATATTTATACAAATATGAAGAAACTAAATAGAAGTAGACCACTGTGAAAGGGAGAAGTTGACCTACACGTTGGAGATGAGCAAAGGTTGTTGCATTGCCGGTAGGAATATACTTCTTGCCATTGCCTTTTCGTTTAGTATTGGAATTAGAGAAATGACGCTTTATACCCACCATAGCTGGAACATTAAAATGAATTTCATGTTTGAACATGAACTATTTTAATGTTAAGGACAATTGTTGTTCTTGTTTATCTTGATAAAGATCCTAATGGCTATGGTAAATTACAAAACGACGTTTATATTTTTTAATACTAAAGATTCTATAATGAGTATAGAAATTATAAGGTATAAATGCGATAATCTAATTATTACCGAAATCTGGCATAACAGACTTTGTCATATAGATGAAATGCAATTCCAAAGTTACATAAAGATGTATACTCGGGATTAATTGATTTTGACAACGCAGAATGATCAAATCTTCTTTTACTTGAAAAAAAAAAAGAAAGGTCAGCATAATTAATGGTTTACTGTATAGTGATGCATATGGACTCATGTCAATTGATGTCAGGTAATGTTTCTCTTATTTCATCAATAATCATGTATACTTGAAGAAACTCAAACATGAGACTCTTGAAAAGTTCAAGAGATTCAAACTAGAAGTAGAGAAACAAATAGGTAAAGATACCCTCACATTAAGATTCGATCAAGTGAGAGTATTTTAAAGATAAAATCTAGATTATCTAAAAAAGAATGAGATTCTCTTGCAGTGGACTCCTCCACATACACCGCAGCATAGTGGTGGATCTAAAAGGAGGAATAATTAAATATTAGATATAGTGCGATTAACAACAAGCCATGCAAATCTCCAAAAATCATTTTGGGGTCACGCACTGATTGCAGTGTGCAACACGCTAAAATATGTCATATCTAAGTTGGTTAACGAACTCCATATGAGTTATGGAAAGGCAATAGTCCCAATTTATCTTATATGAAAGCTTGGGGCCGTGACGCTTATTTGAAGCGCCTTGAATCGGATAAGTTTGATACTAAATCTGATAAATATGTATTTGTGGGAATATTCAAAGAATACATTTGAACATAAATTTTATTATCATGAATAAAGTTTTTGTCTCACGGCATATCGTATTCTTAGAGAAAATGTTTACTCTAGGGGAAGACAGTGGGAGAAAAATAGAACTTGAAAGAGTTCAAGAGTCCACAGATATAGTTAACCAATTAGATAAATTCAAGTTTGATCCCATATCTGATATGGGACATACTCTTAATCAGGAAGTAAAGACTCCTGAGGACATATCAGCTCTATGTGAATCTAGTAGAATCATTCGACCTTCAAGAAGTTATGAATCTATGATTACTAATCAAGTATTACTGATCCAGAATAATGAACTTGATAGTTGTATCAAAATAAAGTTAAGTGTTAACTTAAAAAAGACAGCAAGAGGCCATGAAACTCGAGATGAACTCGATGGATGTGAACAAGGTTTGACCTTGGTCAAGCCTCCTAATGGAATAAAACCCATAAATTTTTGTAAATAGTTTACAAGGAAAGAGTCGATATGGATGGGAATATCCATATATATACAAAGCAAGGCTAGAAGCAAAGGTCAAGTGTTGATCTTGATGAAACCTTTCTCCTTTAGCCTTGCTGAAGTCCATTTGGATTTTGCTTGTAACAGTTGCATACCGTGACTATAGGTTAAAAGAAGTCTCTTGGAGCTGAAATCTTCGATTTGATGAAAAAGTCAAAGTGTTTGACTTTATCAAATTTGAAGACGAATTGTGTGTTTACAAGAAGATAGTGTGAGTATTGTCGTATTGCTAATATTATAGAAAATGACATCCCTATATTTCAATCGTTAAAATAATGGTTGTTGAATGATTTATTCTTGAACGATATGGGAGAAGCAACTTGATCTATAGAGATAGATCTAGAAGGTTGCTTAATTCGTCCCAATCTATATAAAATATTGAGAAGATTTTATATGGAGAAATTAGTTTACTCTTAAATGGTATGTTGGAAAGGTTCCAAATGTAAAGCAACCATTGATTCAATAGTAGAAACCTAATACATAGTTACTTTAGAAGTAGCAAAGAATTGAAATCTGGATCATGATATTCGTAAATGAACTTGGAGTAGTTCCTGATATTGTTGACCACGTGCCATTGTATTGTAATAACAATAGAGCCATTGTAAAAGCGGAGGAACTAAAGTCTCACCAATGATCCAAACGTATTAAGGCGAGATAATCTCATCAGAGAGATAATACATAGAAATGAAGTAAAGAGAAGAACAAATTCTCACATCTAACAATATTACAGATCCACTGACAAAGAGTTGTCGTAGCATAAACATGATCGTCATGTAGACTTATGATATTGGATACATAAGTGATTGGATCTAGTGCAAGTGAGAGTTTGTAAGTATTATGCCCTAGGTCCAATCAACTTTGGACATAAATACTTTTGATATATAATTAATACAATTTAATGCCAGATCTATTGTTTAATTAATAGACAATTAAATAAATAATAGAGTCCGTAGATTCAAATCTTTGTAATTTGTTAATCACAAGGATTTGTGATTGTGAGATACAAATTATATCTGATTGAATCTTAAATCGTCCATGGTCGTAAGTAATAAAGAGATATGGATATCGTTATCACGGATAGACCATCATGTGTGGTATTTCTTACTTATGAAGTAAGTAGCTGATCTCACAAGTTAAAGTGTGGTGACACTTAAATGAACGCGTGGATGTTTTGTTATAGAACAAAACATTGGAGATCCACCGAGAGATTCCACATGGATAATTATCTAAGTGTCAGTGGTCAATCTCTAACGTTCGATAAACGTTCGATAGTGGGATGGGTCCTTTTGACTTGAGGTCGTCATAGTACCTTATATGAGGACGGTCATGATTTGATGATGTTGGATGTTGCTCTGTCAAGGGCTGCTAATACGGCATCGTTCGGGTATGTCAATAATCATATGAAGGTTGTGAATGACCAATAGAAGATTCCTCACTCTTACATAGTAAGAGATTATGATCTGCGTTTCATTTAATTAAGTCGATAACGAAATTCTTGATCAAGGTGTACTCATAAGTTGAAAAGGAGTTTTCGACTTATATTGACTTAATAGTGGAGTGAAAGATATGATCGATAATCGAGATTGACAAACTTCTATATCTCGTAATTGATTGAATCATATTAACGAAGGGATTATAGTTTTACGGTAAACGAACGAGTTTGGTTTTATCATACCATATGACATTTTCCGTCACATGTACTGCCCTGACACATTGCTCGATGTCAATTTGGGACGGCGAGTGTGAATTGATGATAAATTAAAAGGGTGTTTTAATTTATCAATTTTGATTATATCAAAATAATATTTCACGTCGTTATGCATCGTGATCAGGAACCTGATGGGTCGCACACAAAAGAGAATTTGAAAATTGTAATTTGTTAATTAATTAATTTAACAATTGTTGGATAAATTAATTAATTGGGTTGGTTATTTATAGGCCCGAATTAATTAATTCACAGGCCGAATTTAATTAAATGGATTAATTAAATATTGGACCGGACCGGACCAGGCCTGTTTGGGCTTATATAAATACATGGATAGGGTTTTCAATCCATATGATTTTTCTCATAATTATTCTTGCTAGCACAAGAGGAGAAAACCTTAGTAGCTACAATCTTATTCTCTGTGTGGATCACCATTAGAGGCTGGACAATTGGACAGTTGTGGGTGGTGAATCAAGATTGCTGGAACGAAAAGAATAGTTAAGAAGTTTGCAGATCTGAAAAGGGTAATCTTATCACAATTTCTATCTAAACACAAAGGCGATTCTTGGTGGGAATCGGAATTTGTTTTAATTTTCGCTACGCATGTTAAGTAGATTCCCAACAGTTGATACTTATTTTGCTTGTCGACTCGGGCTTATAAAATATATTCCAACGTTCAATATTATAGTCTAGAATTTATTGAGTGTCAAAATCCAACACGTGATGCAAGATTGAAACATAAACAATAATAATTGGTTCTATCCGTAATACACGAATGAGTGTTTGTTAGAATTTCGCTCAAATTGATGTGATAAATATTTGAAATCCACCAAACAAATATTGGAGTCCACCAATTAATGGGAAAAACTGAAACATTTGAATTATGAAAGAAGTGTACAAAGCCTTTATATATATATAGACAAAAATATTCCCTAATATTACTAATATAGAGAACCTCAAGTAATGAAACTAACAAAATTCTAATCTAAAAGAAATTATAAATTCTATTTTAATCAATAAAGAAGGATAAAAAATCAAACCTATTGGCTATTACAATTAGGACCCTGTTTGGTAGCCATTATTTTGCAAAATGCATTCTTTCCATCGCATTCAAGTGGGGCCCAGGCAATATTTTATGATTTCATTTGAATTCAAATGGTGTTAAATGCCAAATTTGCACTTTCTTTGTCCATATCACATGGAAACTCTCATCCCACGTTATTTCATACTAGTCAATAGTGAAATGGCAGAAAACATTTGTTTTTTTTTGTACACAAATCCCCATAATTAGTCAACAACTGCATGCCCCACATAATTGGTAAAAGACACGCCAAATTTTTCCACACACTATACCCATACACGTAACTCACCATTAATCGGCTTTAACTTTGTTTTCCCAATGATTTTTTTATCATTTTTTCGATGCACTGAAATATCAAGATTACAATGACGAAAAAATTTAAACGACACAGATTATTATTCTCCAACGGGTAGCCCCATGCAAACTAGCGTGCATGCTACGTTTACCCCGACAGGTACCATTGCCCGCACAAACAAGGGAAAAAAGGAAAACAACTTTCGACCTTTGCATTGGAATTCTATCACACTGGATCCCAATCACGGATGTTGTGCCATGTAATCCCACAGTTTGTCCCACTCACTACGCTGCAATTTCGGTGCATTCATTTTGGTTTGCATGTCATCATCCGCATTCGGCAACTCAACCTCGGCTGCATCTTCATCCTCCTCCGCTCTCACAAACGACTTTTCCACCATTCCTGCTCGTCGTAGGTAATTATGTATCCCCAACGTGGCTACAACAATGGTAACTTGCGTTGGGAACGAGTAGTTAGGTATGCAGTCAAAGATTTTCCATCTTTCTTTCTACACACCGAACGCACGTTTGATGACATTTCTGCATGAGGAGTGTCTGAAGTTAAACTTTTCCCGAGCATTCCGAAATCGACGATTCCATCCCGTTCACTCATCGCGAAACTGTTAGAAGTAATACAGTATGTCTGAACCTTTGTATGGGCTGACGAACAAATCTTGAGTCTACTAGATAATACTTCCCTGGGCTAGTAGCGGGGAATAAATGTTCAACGAGTGGATAGTACGGCAAGTAGTCAAGCCTCATGCCTATAACCAGTGTGTCCTACTAGCTCGAACGTGAAACATAAATTGAAATCGCATGTGGCCAGCACATTTTGGGTCGACTCT
The DNA here is from genome assembly GCF_002742605.1 of Olea europaea var. sylvestris. Classification (NCBI taxonomy): domain Eukaryota; kingdom Viridiplantae; phylum Streptophyta; class Magnoliopsida; order Lamiales; family Oleaceae; genus Olea; species Olea europaea. The sequence goes on from NW_019231040.1 coordinate 59,065, forward strand.
CATTTTCAACCTATGAAGTGCTCACGCTCGTTCTGCGATAATATTGCTTTGACGTGCATCCTGTCAATAGTACTCATGTAGTCTCGGAACAGTGGATTCTTATTCAAGTCGGGCTTGTGAGGCTCCAAACTTTCGTTGTAGTTCAGAATCAATCGAATCAAATGCACTGACAACGCAACAACCGTGCATAGGACCTCTTTTACATAGTGACATATGGTTTGTAACGAGTAGTTGAATAACGTAGTTACTTACTGATATCCCTTTTCGTGCGCTAGTATGTGCAGGAACATGCCAACTTGCTCGTAGATGTCAACCTGCTGACTATTGCGTAGACCATGCTCGTCCCGCAAAATATATGAAAAATGTCGTAGCATTGGGAGATACATATGAAATTCTTGAAAGTACATCTGTCCATTCTCGCTCAGGGCTGTAAATGGATCGGATATGGAGCAGATATGCCCAAATCCGATTCGATCCATTAAGAAAGATTTTCCTATCCGATTCGAATCGATAATCCAACGGATATTTAATTGTTATATTCATATCCGATTTGCTATGTTATCGGATATTCAATCCGATAATCTGATTCGAATTAAAAAAAAATATTTTTTTCACAACTTTTTTGGGTAATATGATTTTTTCCCAAAATTTTTTTTAACTATCTTGATGGGCTCGCCTATTATATTATAAGGCCCAAATTAATTTTTTATCTAAGTGATGCTCCTTTTGTTCTTTTTTAAAGGAAATTCCTCTTGTAATGTTTTAGTAATATTTCAATGTGAGATATTAACTTATTAAATAATACCTCTTTTCAATGGGATATTAGTCAATTGTCAATTCTAAGTGTTACTAGTTTATTTTATTATTTTCATTAAAAATCATAGCCTCAACAAGATTATAATCACAAATAATATCAATTTAAACAATGTAAATTATTTTTGGACATATTAATTATTAGTTTTTGATGTTATAAAACAAATTACTATAGTTATTTTTATCTTATTTTAATTAATAAAAAAATTAAATTTTTTTGAATATTTCAATTAACAATATTATACTATTATCTAATATTATTTATTATTTGAAAATTATGTGTAAAGCATAATATAAATTTCGGAATGGAAAAAAAATTATGTTTACTAGATAATGATATAATATATAAAATATATTATATTATTATAATAAATCAGATTTGATTATTATCGGATTGAATCGACTTATATCTATATTTGCTTCATTTAGTTAACGAATTATTGAATTCAGATCTTAATCGGATTATCGGACTGAAACCCTAAATCCATCTCCCATTAATTTCATCGAATTCGGATTGGATTTAGATCAAAATCCAATCCATTGACAGCCCTATTCTCGCTCATTACCTCTAGCACCGTTCCTTGCAAATGGAAATCATTGGATACGATGCTGATGTGTGCGATAGTATTCATGTGCGTCGTTCTCGACAATTTTGCAATACGAAACCTTTGCCGTTGCATTGGCTGCCAAAGAAGTCAAGAAAAGGCCGTCGTTCAGGTTGTTCTCCACGTCAAAATGCGTCTGCAAGACGCAGCTGAAGTCAAGATCATTCGCAAACATGAACATTCGGAATTACGTAAAAAGGACAGCGGGTATGATTTAAGCACTTGCAAACACTGTGACCTCACAACGCCTCTCAGCTCCTCACATTGCTCCGTCCAACTTCATCCATACGAATTTATAAAACATGTGCATGACTAGTACCATATCACATACACCTACTCCCTGGTGCCTACAAGTTGGATATATTGTGCTACGCATTGAGTGATCCAACTACAGTGCCTCGTGAAGTGTGCACATAATGGCATATTATTTTGGCCTAAAATTAATAGTGATATTTGTACAAGTGACTTGACAAATATGACATGATAGGGGAAATTTTGGAAGGTGACATACAAATCCAATTTTAATTAGTAGGGATTTTGGCCTAAAATTAATATTGACATTTGTACAAGTCACCTGACAAATATGACATGATAGGGGAAAATTTGGAACGTGACACATAAATCCAGTTTTAGTTAGTAGGGCATAAAGTTGTTTATGAAAAAGTGTAGTTTTTTATTTTTTTCCTTCCTTAATTGAGTGCAAAACATGGGAATAAGTTTAACTGCATCTACCATATTCAAATGCATAATGTACAAGTGGACAAAAGTGCATAAAAAAGTAGAAAAGTTTTCATACAGACAACTTACGAAAAAAAAAACACACAATCACTGGCATAATTACTTTCTACGGTAATTGAACATCCACTCGATCCACTTAAATTTCATATCCGCATCTTTCGTGATGGTGAGCATGTCATGGTACCGCTTCTGGGCAAGAAATGTTCATGCGAAAAGTAGAGAGGTGTACGTCGCTCGAGTCGGCTATCATTAACAACTCTTCGATGCAGTCTGTGCTAGCTCTTTCATTGGAAGCCATCATCGTATTAATCTTCGTAGCCGCTTCCTCTATTACACTAGTGACGCAGTCAATTGAGAGGAACAATTCACGAGTAGACATCTTTTTCTTTCTGCCCTTATGCTGTCTACTGGAATACTTCCTTTTATCACCGCTTGTGGTGGTCAAAACGTTCTTGCGGACACCGACCCCCGCTCGTTCGGCCTTATCACTTGAACCACTGCTCTCTCCGTCGATTGGGATTGCATCCCTATTGTCTTCAAGCGCACTATCCTTGAACATGTTGAATCTCGTTCTGCACAACTTCATTGGAGTGATGGCATAATTTTCTCCGTCGTAGCTATCGTTGAATAGCTGACGGTATTTTATGTATATCTTGCTGACGTCCTTGGCCTTGAAGTCTTTGTAGTCCTTGTTCTCCTACACTGCATGGGTTCGACAATGAGAGTACCGGTGTGAAACACAATTGAAAATGTATCAAAAAAGGAAACAACCATGAGAGAGGTAAAATATTGAGAAGTTGCACCTGTTTAGTATTACAACAGTATGAAGTAAACGACACGAGCAATTCACTTCATACACATGACTATATCCACAGTAATATGCACACAGTCCGTATGACCTAAGTTGAGTATATTCGAAGTGTCAAATATTCCCGCTGGCGTATCAAAAACAAGTCCCATAGTATTAATTATAACGGGCTGGTTCGTAATTGTTGTAGGCATTGATAATTTTTTGCACAAGGTAACACCGAAATGTAAACCCATTAAACAAACACAGGTAAAAAAGATGCAGAGAAATGAAACAGGACACAACCATCGACTAGAACAAGCAAAACTCGCATTAATCGTTGTTGTTGTTGTTTTTTTTTTTTTCCATTTTACCAGGGATTCTTAGTTTCACTGTGTGAACGTCTATGGGATTCGTAAGAGCATTTCATTTTGTAAACTGATCATTAACCTACTGTAACACAAACACAGTTCTTATTCCTCTGTTCACATTGTGCGGGCATTTTTTTATTATTCGACGTGGTACTACTTCTTGGATTAGAGTCAGTTTCTCTGAATGAACGTCGCATCACTATCAGAATTTATCAAATAGTAGAATGTCAACTTTGAGCAAACAGGATGTGCGAGAATTTTCAGAGCAAAAACACCAAAGGCCATACAATAATCTTGAGACCAAAAAGAGTAAAGGTGATACAATAATTTCTGTAAATGAGTTGTTCAATGTCGGCACTTTAAAGGCACACTCCAGTTGGGTAGTATGCTAAATGTGACCATGTGAACAAACACCAATGCACCGGAAAGGCAGTAAGCGGTCACTTAATCGCACATGTATGAAAATGGGTTATTGAGAAATTGTGACTCTATTACCTTGATCTTTTGGTTCTACCATTCTTCCGATGCAACGATTCGACCGGTAGCGTCGTTATACTTGATCCCGTTACCATTCACAAGCTCCTATAGAAGCTTGTATCTTCGACACATTGCATCCTAATGATTGCGCAGTTGTTGCCTGTTCCAATTATGGGCGGTGACTAAGCTGAAGAGTGTGGCGACTCGTTCCCAACCGTCTTTGATAAAATATTGGCCATTTCGGTGGCCCTCGATAATGGCGATCTTGCATGCTGCAATGAAGGCCCGGGTTGCCTCTAGGTTCAACCGAGCGTAGGACTTCGAGACCGATGGTTGTGCCGTCTCCGTCGCAGAGTAGGAAGGTCCTTGGGCGAAGTCTCTTGGCTGCGAAGTGGAAGAGTTTGTCAGTAACGAGGAAAACCGGGGATTAGTGGAGGAGAAAAGGAGAAGGTAATATTTGTACCTGTTTCCTGGTGTGATCCATTGTTGGTCATCGGTGCTGCGTCGATTGAGCATCATCGTGCAGGGGGGTGATTGAGGGGAACCGAAAACAATTGCTGCAGGACGTTGTTAACGTGTGGAAAGGTGGAAGTTTCTAAGGCAGTGGACGGTTTGTAGCTTGATTTGGGCAGTGTATTGGGTTTCAATCGTCGGTTTCGAAGATGAAGGGAAGAGAAGTCTAGTGTCGATGGGAGGGGCATTACGAGGGATAGAGAAATTTTAACCACTGTACAATCTCATATGGTTTGTCAGACAAGTGGGTTGCAACGTTTAAAAAATTAATTATGGGTAGAAGAAAATGGCTACCAAACAAACTCTAGAATTCTTACTATAAATATCCTATTACAAATAACTAACTTTTATCTTATTTATAATAGGATTGTCCAACATTCTTTTTATTCTTTCGCTTTTTTAATTGATTTAGGACTTTCTCTTGCTTTTCTAATTGGTTTAAAATTTTCTTTTCTCAATGTCTTGCATTAAAAGATCCACGACTGTAACAGTGGCACATTATTAATTTTGGAGAAGACTTGGAAGAATCCCTATTGGACAATTCAAAGTCAATTTGGACATAAATATTATGAATTGATTTAATACGTTTCAATTAAAATAGGAATTGTATTGACTGCCATATGGAATATAATTTTTTATTTCCTACTCAAATATGATGAACTATCACCTTTGTGTTTTTGCTATCCTTCATGAGGTAGTCATAGATTACATTTGGGACATTTGGGTGAGACTTGTAGATCTTTAGTAGTCTTGTTTGTTAAATATGAGAGATTTTTATCGGCATGTAGATTTTTTAGAGTCCTTGAAATTTTTGGTTTGAGTGACTCCTTTATTTTTCTCCGATTTTGGTGTTTTTCACATTTATTCTTGTGTTTTTGTTCATATAGTTATTTGTAATGTTGACTTTTATGTTCTTTTTATAGTTTGTGGACAGCTGTTCTTCAATGAAATCAAGAAATTGGTTCAAATTCCCGACATATTACATTGTTGAATCTTGTCGAGCACTTGTAATATGTTGTGATGTAGAGCACATAACCAAGTGGATTGAAGAACATTTGGACCGAAAGGGAGAAACTAGTAAAATTTAGATTTGACGATTGAACTTAGATTTGGGCCCATAATACCTTTTCGAAAAGGAGACGATGAGACAGGCTCGATAATTGCTTCTAAGTTTTAGTATTATTTTCGTCATTTAATTTATTTCGAATTCTTTACTATTTTAATTTCTTTAGACTAAGTTTTCGTTTAGACCCTTATAAATAAATGGTTAATTCTTTATGTTTGAGCATCTTGGAATTAGTAAAACTTTTTAATTTTATCTTTCATTCTGTGGGGATTTTAAAATTGTGTTCTTAAGATTTTCACTTAAATTTCTTATTTCGCACCCTTATTTTTACACATTAGTGAATGCACAAATTTCAGTTTTCTATCTCTTCTGTTCTCTCAAAGTTTTCTTGTGATTCTTCTATGCAAAATCTTTAGATTTTGATGTTTACTAAGTGGAGACTAAGAGAAGAGTTTCTGTTTACCATGGTGAACACTGATTTGTAAATTTTGTGAGGCCACAGAGAAGTTGATAAAATGTGAGATTTTTTTGGAACATTTGTATCGAACAATTCTTGATTCGATTTTTAGTATTAGAGCATATTCTATCTTGTAGATGTTCAACGAGTGAGTAACATTTAAAAAATGTGAATATTCGGATCCATTAGTGGGTGAAAAATTATTATGTTGATTTTTTAATTTTCTGCAAGTTTAATTTATGTATTTTGAGGTTTAAACGTTTATATGGAACTAACAAAAAGAAATTATAAACGTAAACAAATATCGGAATGAAGGAAACTTATCAATTTTTGAGGGAATTGGGCTGTAAAATTAGCACCAAGGAATGTCATATACAGTGAGTCACACGAACATGAAGTAGGGAGAGAGACCATAGTAAGGAAAGAGATAAAGACTACACATTTTGCATTTTTTATGGACAGTAAGGTTTAGAGAGTATACGGAATTCGTAATTTCAATATTTGATTAGTGTTTGATTTTTTCTCTCATGTGAATGCATAGGTGAGCTTGTTGAACTATGTAAATTTGTGTTTTTTCTTTCCTACACTTATTTATTTTATTTTTTTCCGTTGAGTTTGTTTGTGCATATATTTTTTTCCAACCATAATTAACTTGTCTCACATATCTTCCTATCTTCTATTTAACTTTTATTTTATTCTTCAACACGTACGAATCTTCGGTTATAAGTAATGGACTTCAGTTGGGGGGAAAATATTTTGATTATTAAATTATATATGGGTCCTTATTGAATATATATTAGCCATTCCAACGAAGGCAACGGCCGACGGAAGAAGACAAAGGCCAGCGTCAAACCCAAAATGGGTGGAAAATTAATCTTTTATAGTCGTTTACATGAAATGACATGAATGTCAAAAAAGAACAAATAAAAGGAGAAATTTCAGAACACTTTTACAATGGCATATAATTATATATTCTATTTGAATGCATAATTCCATGAGCAAAAGCTACATAAACCTTTGCTCCTGTAAGAGGTTCCATGGAGAAGTATCATCTACAAAGAGATTTCATGGAGGTATGTCTAGAAATTTCAGCTTTTTCATGTGGTTAATTTGAAATTTTAATTTCTTTATAATTAAAGAAACGTTATATTACCTTAAATATTTAATATCAGAATATTCTAAAATAATATTGCACCCAAATTTGCCAATGAAAATGATTCGATCTTGGCATGCAAATATGAAATCTTTTTCTAATCTTTTAACTCCAATCATCGTTCCAAAATGGTTCCTCCGAAGGCAAGAACTATTGTTGTTTGCTTGAAAAGTTCTTTTTTGACCCAATAAAACGACCAAAGATACAAGAGAGAGCACCAATGATTTTCAATGTAAAGCTATCAGTGGGCATATTCCTAGGATCATCAACAGCAATCAGATTTCAAATTTAAGTGTCTTCTCATTCACAAATACCAAACTGTTAGCGTCATTCACAGCGGACGCCAACAAAAATTTTCATATTTTTGTTAGTACACTTCATTGGATAAATAAAATCCACCTCTTTCGTTTCACTTTTATTTTCATAAATAAAACAACTACTGAATCCAATATTATCCCAATTTTTGACATTATTAATCAACTCCACTTTTACCTTGAAATTTTGGGGCCACTTTTAGAAAATTTCTATATCGAGCTCATAAAAAATAGGGTCATCGCCCAAATTCAAAAACTCAACGATTTAATGATCTTCATTTAGAATTGGAGCACCATGATATTTCTCATCCTGTTTAAGGGAACATGTTTTATTAATAATTAATAAACATTGTACATACTTTGAATGGGAGCTTGGACTCCAACTAAAGGTACAAAAAAGAATACTTACCTTGTCGATCTAGAGTTAGGGATGGCAAATGAGTCCATCGGCTCGACGGCTCACGACTCAACCCAGAAAAAAGCTCGGGCCGACTTAGCTCAGGGCTTGAGCCAAGCTCAAATTTCGTGTTTGACTTCTTTATAAGAATATTTCATGAATTAAAAAAAAAAAATTAAAAATTTTGTGAGCCAGCTAGGCTAGTAAAACCCAAGCCAAAAGTCCATGTCGAGCCTTCGAAATTCAGTCAAACTTTGGTTAGGCTCGACTTGGGCTAAAAAAGCTGACCGAGCGGACCGAGCACAAGCAGTGAGAAAAAAAAAAGGCTTAAATCCATTGTCCAAGTATTATCACTTTATCTTCGAACTTGCAATCGTATTTTATATTGAAAAAATGAAAGAGAAAAAAAAAAAAAAAGTTTAACATGAAAATAAACTCTGGTATACAGCTACAAATGTTTTCTTCTGCATGTAATAATTTCTAGTCTAAAATAATACTCCTGAAATAATAGTCCATCTTATTATTGTGAAACAAAAGTAAACTAACAATTTTATAATCCCTAAGACTCTCGTCATGACAGAAAATCCCACAAACACTGTTAGTAAAGCCAAGGCATCCTTATTAGTTTAACCTTTTCTTTCGTTATCTAACTAAACTTAACCTTTTCTTTCGCTATCGAACTAAATTTAACCTTATTAGTCTCCTCCCCACATTTTAACTTGTGCTTATCTTACAATTTTGTGCACAAAGGGTGGCAGCGATTCAAGATTTCGAACAACAAAAACGAAAGAAACAATCATTTTGAAGTATGGATTCTTCTTGTGGCAAAAACGCGTTAAAAGTAGAAGAGGAGAGTCCGTCTTTCGATATTGATGCAACGGAAGAAGGAATACAAGAATTTCTTTGGAATCTTGCTGAGGCTAATAAAGAAAAGCGCTATACTGGTGTCAGAAAACGGCCTTGGGGTAAGTATGCTGCAGAGATAAGGGATTCGACCAGGAACGGAATAAGGGTTTGGCTTGGGACTTTTAACAGTGCAGAAGAAGCTGGTCTGGTTTATGATCAAGCTGCATTTGCAATGCGCGGGGCTTCAGCACACCTTAATTTTCCTTCAGAGAAAGTAAAGAAATCCCTTAAAAACATGAATTACAAGTACGAAGATGGTTCGTCACCAGCTGAAGCCATAAAAGAGATTCACAGGGCTCGGAGTTCTTCGAATGGCAAAGGAAAAAAGAAACAAATTAGTAAAGATGTTTTGGTGCTTGAGGACTTGGGATCTGATCTATTAGATGAACTATTATCTCAGAGTTGATTTTTAGGTAAACACAAACATCATCTTCTGCATCCATGGATCGATTTCTCATCTCCTTTCTGGTTTCTTACTTGAACCCTGGATCTCAACCCCTTTCCCCTTTTATCTTCCCTTTTGCTTAAATCATTCATCAATTTTAAATCAATTCCAATTAAAGCTTACTCTCTCGTAATGACTTGGAACTCCAAGTTAATTAGTGCTTTGAATTTGAAATATGAAGACTTGTGTTTCAAATTTCAATTTCAACAGATTTCTGTTTCTGGATTTCTTATTTTGAAAAGTTCCATGTTCCTGAGAACTGAGAAGACCAGATAAACTTCAATTTATCAAAATTGAATAAAAAAATTTAAGTAGTTTTTGTTGGCTAACAATTTTACGAAATGAAAAAATGTGAAATAATCTCACATTCTCATCATCGGCATAATAATTTTGTCATACTTTTTATATACTTTGGAGAGTTGTTACTGTAGACCTTTCTGTGAATGAATTTATCACCATTCCAGTCCTAAAATGCAAAAATGTATTTTCATTCATTCTTTACGAGAGGAATTGAAGATTATTATGATCTTGAATATGATTATTCTTCAAATTTTGTAGCTGATAGAATTCTTTATTTAGTGCCCATAAAGAACTAGCTAATTAATTGGATTTTTTCTCTGATTCCCGGCTGGTTTATGCATATTCGTCTCTTTTGATTTTTTCTGATGCTCGCATGATTTGTGATGATTGTGATAAATGATTTGAATAGTTCATTATAGGAAATTTATAAGAGGAACTTAATTCAATAATGGCTGAAATGAGTTGTACTGCATATATTTAACATCATTTTATTCATCATGCGAAGTGTTTCTAGAGACAACCAGTTAATAATTTTTTCCATATTGAAAATTGTTACATCCTCATGTTTGGGGCAAATACTCATAAATTGTTTAATTTCGAACTTCAATAAATTATACTTATGGCATGAAATATAATCAATAGATATAATTATCTATGGTTTTATTACATTAATTGTTTGCTCATACAATAGCAGCTGGTAAGTTAATTTGAAGACTTCTTCGGTACTGATAAAAATCAATTCAACAAAGCATTTGTGTACGTAATAATTTTCAACTTTCAAGCGTACAATCTAGGCCAGCAATCTTATTTTTTCATTAGCTATTTTCATTTACAACTATGCTGTTCTCTCGTCTCCTGGGGTCTAATTCTATCATGTTCTTTTGAAGATTTGGCATGCCATCTCCCTCGAAGGTCTCATAACTTTGGTGCTTCCTTATATGAGGTCAATTAGTTGGTCTACAGAAAAGCTTCCTGTTGTTTTTCTATATTACATATTAGGGGTACTCCTTTGTTGGTGTTGTGGTTATCCTAAGGACTCCTCCACTGATCCCCATTAAGAAAAATAAGGGAAAGAGAAAAAGGAAGATGAAGAAGTTCTGATATATATCTACAAAAATGAGTTTTCAAGCTCAAGCTCCCTACTTTGAAGGTTATTTCGTTCTTATTTGTTAATTATTTATTACGCTATAAGTATATTGTGTTATGAAGTGCATACTTTTAGTATTTCTGATTGTGATATAAGATGTAAAATAAATCATCATACTTTTTGTTTAAACTATAAGGAATGATATCGGATATGGTGTTATTACATGATTTCACGAAGTGAGTTCCAGGGGGAAGTAACGTACGTAAGCATTTTTGCAATTAATTCAACAAAATGACTTTTTATAAATAGCATCTAATTTTTTCATCGAAACATTGGAAACTATCTTTAAAGTGATTTTTGCCTTCTCTAAAATCTGCTGCTTCTCTTTGCAGTTTAATTTCTTGTGCATATGTGTTTCTTTGCAATTTAGCCTTCTAAACTTACCCAAGCATTATTTGTTGAATTCATCTATTTTGAAATGGATTAATCTGTGATGTGATGTGCTGGTAGCACCTGTATAGTTTTTTATTTTATTTTATTTTTTTGCCAACTCCCAATGAAATATTGCCAAGTGGATCATTGCAACCAATTAGGCAATATACCCTGTACACCTAGTACGGTTGTTTTGAAATTACTTCTAGCTTAATCAAATTTTCAATGTGCAATAATCATGTACATATATCATATATTTTACCAAGTACAATTAGTAATTATGGTCCAAATTTGAGTATGTTAAATATTTAATTGAAATATCTCTAATCTCATTAATCTAGTAGTGATTAAATACCTACTAAATAAAAAAGTATCTGGTTTAATATTCAAAGTGAAGCCAATTATTTTTTTTCACATAAAAAATAGAATAACACTGAAATAATGATTAAATGTATGATTATTTATTTTACATTTTGTACCACAATCACAAATACTAATATATGAGAACACAATAAACTTATAGTACGCAGTTATAGTGTAATAAATAATTAACAAATAAGAACGAAATAACCAATATAGAATCGAACTTTAGCCTCAAAACTCAATTTTGTAGGCCTATGTACCTTGACTACATATATTATTACTTCGTCTTCTTTTTTCTTCTCCTTCTTTGCATTAAGTATTCAAAGTTAAGCCAATTATTATTTTCACATGAAAAACAAGATAACATTGAAATAATGACTTTCTATACATTGAGAAGTGGGTATTCATTACAATTCATCCAAATTAGCGTAGTCTCATCCTATTTGTACGCATTATCTTGCAAAACCGTTACCTATTGCAAAAATTTAACCTATATAATGTTAGAACATTTAGTTGATGTAAGTATTAATTCTCTGAAGAAAGACAATTATATTCTTGAATTTTATATTAAAGGCATAACGTTTAGGATAACCCAAATCATTATAAATAAGTTACTGTTTTCATAATTTAGCTATTTAAATGTTTAACTTTAACATGCACATGCAAAATGGTGGCTCATTTTGGAATATTAATTTTGAAAATCAGCTACCCTTTTAAATTTAGATGGATTGAATTGCTTATTTAAACTTTTTCTACTCTAATACCATGTTAAATTTCGAGGTTCCATCCTTTAAAAGTAACACTCTGCTAAAGGACATAACTAAATCTTTATATGTTGATTATTGCTTTCACATTTAAGATTATTATCGATAACAATAATTTAACTACGATTTTACTTGCTATAAACAAAAAGGATGTACCTCTATTTAAAACTGAAAGATTCGATTCTACATTTATAATCTTCTTGTAAATTTTGTAATGAATTGGACGCTATATGCCCATAGGTTATATGTCTTAAATGATCCTTGGAAAATTCTTACTTTATTTATGTAATTTATTTGAATGATTTTTCTTTTTCAACAAACTCATTAAATTACATGGAATTAGCTCAACTTCCTTTCCCAAGTTTAAAGGTGGCGTGAATTTTTCAAAGAGATGTTTTTAATTGTAATTATAAAGTCAAGTCTTAAGAAACTTTGTTATATCCATCCTATTTCACTCTTGTGGAAAAAGGGTGAGCTATGAAAACGTATCTGTCAACATATCTGAAATCCATCGGTTTACTTATGAAGATTTTGAATTTTCTTGATTATAGGGTTGCAATCTAGGAAATTATTTTCCATGTCTCCAATATGAGATCAACACATTTTATGTTGAACTGTATCCTTATTATATGTTTCTAATAGCGGGAATTTCCTTAGGCAGGGTTTTCCGTATGTCCCCAATGATTTTCCATGTTAATCAATGATCCTGATTTTACAAAGGTTTTAATTTAGGATATTATTGACAAGGGAATTATATGTTGGCCATTCTCTGATTGCCTGAATTTTCTGCTTAAACACATGTACCCCTTCAAAACTCACAACATACCCCAGAAATAAAACTTTATTCGTCATAAAACTGCACTTTTTCAGATTGATAAATAACACATTATCGTGCAATGCTTCGAACACTTTCCTCAAGTTTTCTTCCTCCTATCAACTTCACTTCTACTATAAACCATGATAGCATCAAAATAGACGACAACAAATATACCTAGGAAAGGTTTCAAAACTTGGTCCATTAACTACGTGAAAGTACTGAATGCATTGGAAAGGCTGAAAGACATAACCAGCCATTCAACAAGCCCTCATTTTTTTTGAAAGCTATTTTTCACTCATCCCTGGGCTGATCTGAACCTAGTTATATCCGCTTTTCAAATCAATCTTTGGAAACACAACCGATCTAGCCAACTGATCCAACATACCATCTAGCTTGGGTACAGAAAATAGTTATTGTACAGTAATTTTATTAATAGCTCGATTATCAACGCATATTCTCCATGATCCATCCATTTTTTTTTTCCCTTTTTTTGGTATTAGTAAAGCTGGTACTATACACTAACTAATTCTCTTCGTAACGTGACCCTTTCACAAAAACTTTTAAAAATACTCTTCCTAACGTGACCCTTTCACAAAAACTTTTAAACATTCTCTTGTAAAATCTGACTCTCTTTTGGATTCATCTGATAATGAGGTAGGTTTGGTAAGCGAGCCCCAAGGACAAAGTCAATTTGTTTCTGAATAGCTAGCATGGGAGGTAATTTTTCAGGTTTTGCAGTCACCCCCTAAAACTCCTCTAATAATTTTTTTAACAAATCCAAGAACTTTCTCGACGACTTCTTTCGCCTTGGCTACCAAAGAATTTTTTTTCCCAAACTCCTTTACATTTAATGAAAATTCACTAGCCGAATTTGTAATAGCTAGGAAAGCTTTCCTTTCTACTTTAGAAGTTTTCTGTGCACTTCCTGTTGGTGCAACCATGACTCTTTTATCGTTCCACTGAAATATATAGGTGTTCTCTCTACCACTATGTACGATATCCACATCAAACTACTACAGTCTGTCCAATAGAATATAACATACATCCATCTCAACAGATTCACAAATAACTTTTGATTTGTAAAAAGTCTCTATGAATAAAGACACCATACAAATTCTAGTCACCTGGATAGATGAGCCCTTCTTAGTCCAACCAATTCAATAAGGAATTCGATGTGGTTCGGTAGGCAATTTCAAATGACCTACGAACTTCTTAGTGATCAGATTTTCACAACTACAATTATCTATGATTAGATTGTAAACAACATCATCAATTCCGCACTTGGCTTGAAAGATCTATATGCGCTGAGTCAACTTTTTCTACTTGGCCAAATATAAGATTTTCTGCTCCGTACACATAAAATTTCCTTGTTTTTCACCATAAATTTCATCAGTGTATTCCTCTCTTGCCTCTTTCTCGTCTCCTACATACCCCAAATCATCCTCTTTATTAACTATATCCACTACATGTACTGACTTTCATTCAAGAGACTAATTCATTTATGTTCAAGTTTTTTTGCATCTATAACACTTCTCAATAGTTGATTTTGCATATGGATTGTTTGCTGCCTGAATAGTTGATATGACTCTAGTTACTGCATGTTTGGGTTTTAATGTATTGCTGACCGTAGGTGGTTTATGTCACAATACACACAAGAGGTAATTTTCATTCATACTATCAATAGGTGGGTTACAGAGTTTATATAGGAAAAAAAAACTCCTAATTTTGGATAATCACAACTCTGTAGCTAATTAATTGATTCTACACATAATTGCCTAATTTTATTCCCTTAAAATGATACAATTATATATGATTTATGTTTCCAGAAAAAGATTTCTAACAGCTCACGTCAACACTCCCCCTCAAGTTGATACATACAGGTCTCTGATGCCCAACTTGTCAAGTGAGTTGTGAAAGTCCTTGCTTGAAACTGCCTTTGTGAGTATGTCTGCTAGTTGATCCTCAGATTTTACAAAAGGGAAACGAATTGTCTTTGCTACCAAGTTTTCCTTGATGAAGTGTCGATCTATTTCCACATGCTTTGTTCTATCATGTTGAACCGGGTCATGAGATATGGCAATGGCAGCTTTGTTGTCACAGTATAGATCCATCTCAGTAATAGGAGCAAAGCCAAGTTCAGTGAGCAGTTTTCTGATCCAGAGGAGTTCACAAAGTCCTTTTGCCATTCCACGAAACTCCACTTCAGCACTCGATAATGATACCACTTTTTGCTTCTTACTTCTCCATGTAACGAGATTACCGCCTACAAACATGAAGTAGCCTGAGGTAGACCTCCTATCTGAAATGTTCCCCGCCCAATCTGCATCTGTATAGCCGTCAACTTTCAAGTGATCATTCTTTGAAAACATCAGTCCCCTCCCTGTGAGGACTTTAGATATCGAAGTATTTGAGTCACAGCATCCATGTGGTCTTTGTTAGGGCTATGCATAAACTGGCTAACTACACTTACGGCATAGGCAATATCTGGACGAGTATGAGACAAGTATATAAGTTTGCCAACTAATTTTTGATATCTCTCTTTATCCGTTGGCACTTGATCTGAACACTCACTCAGCTTAAGGTTTTGAGCGATAGGAGTATCTGCTGGTTTACATTCCAACATCCCCACCTCAGCCAGCAAGTCTAGCACATATTTTCTTTGGGATAAGAATATGCCTTGTCTTGATCTAACCACTTCAATTCCCAGGAAATACTTGAGGCCTCCCAAGTTCTTTATCTAAAACTCAGACGCCAGCTGTTTCTGAATTCTGGATATCTCTTCTTTATCATCCCCTGTGATAATCATGTCATCCACATACACTATCAATGCAGTTACTTTACCTCCATTATGCTTAAGAAAGAGTGTATGGTCTGAGTCACTCTGTTTCAACCCATATTTCTTCATTGCCACGCTAAATCGTCTGAACCATGCTCAAGGTGACTGCTTCAAGCCATATAATGCTCGCTGCAATTTACATACGACATTTTGTGAAGACCCTGTATAGCCCGGAGGGAGGTCCATATAGACTTCTTCTTCGAGGTCTCCATGAAGAAATGCATTCTTCACATCAAGCTGATGTAGTGGCCAGTCAAGAATAGCAGCGAGGGACAATAGTATTCTAACAGTGTTTAGTTTAACAACTGGTGAAAACGTCTCTTGGTAGTCGCTCGCTGCAATTTACATACGACATTTTGTGAAGACCCTGTATAGCCCGGAGGGAGGTCCATATAGACTTCTTCTTCGAGGTCTCCATGAAGAAATGCATTCTTCACATCAAGCTGATGTAGTGGCCAGTCAAGAATAGCAGCGAGGGACAATAGTATTCTAACAGTGTTTAGTTTAACAACTGGTGAAAACGTCTCTTGGTAGTTTATCCCATATGTCTGTGTATACCCCTTCGCGACTAGCCTTGCTTTGTACCGCTCAATGGATCCATCTGCCTTGTGTTTGATGGAAAATACCCATCTGCATCCTACTGTCTTCTTTCCTTCAGGTAATGGAACTAGTATCCACGTGTTATTCTTTACTAGTGCCTCCATCTCATCTTTTATTGCCTGAGTCCATTTGGAATCTGATAAGGCATCCTAAATTCCTGTTAGAACATGATTAGAAGAGAGAACGTGTACAAAAGCTTTCAGTGGATCAGATAACTTCGTGGTGGATACATAGTTGGCAACCGGATATCTTGATCTTCGTTTTTCAATGTCTGGAGAGTATCTAATTGGCGGTTTGCCTCGATTATGCCTGAAAGGTAAATTATAGCCACAGGAGTATCTAAATTGCTTATATGTGAAGGAGTG
>NW_019231040.1:84048-180551 GCF_002742605.1 Olea europaea var. sylvestris
ATGTATTTTCATTCATTCTTTACGAGAGGAATTGAAGATTATTATGATCTTTGATATGATTATTCTTGAAATTTTGTAGCTGATAGAATTCTTTATTTAGTGCCCATAAAGAACTAGCTAATTAATTGAATTTTTCCTCTGATTCCCAGCTAGTTTATGCATATAGATCTCTTTTGATTGGTAAAATAACATCCTTTTGTGCTATATTATTATGATTAGGCTTCAGCCTTGTTGTTTCGATCTTGAAGAAATGTTTTTGATTTGAATATCGTCAGGAGTTTCTGATGTTCACATAATTTGTGATGATTGTGATAAATGATTGGAGTAGTTCATTATAGTATATGTATAATAGGAACTTAATTCAATGATGGCAGATGTGAGTTGTACTGCATATATATAACATCATTTTATTCATCATGCTAAGTGTTTCTAGCGCAGACAACAAGTTAATAATTTTTTCCATATTGAAAATTGTTACATCCACACGTTTGTGGCAAAAACTCATAAATTGTTTAATTTCGAACTTCAATAAATTATTACATTAGTTGTTTGCTCATACAATAGCAGCTAGTAAGCTAATTTCAAGACTTCTTCAGTATTGATAGAAATCAATTCAACAAAGCATTTATGTACTTAATAATTTTCAACTTTCATGCGAACAATCAAGGCCATGGGCAGCAATCTTATTTTTCCATTAGCTATTTTCATTTACAACGATGCTGTTCTCTCATCTCCTGGAGTCTAATTCTATCATGTTCTTTTGAAGGTTTTGGCATGCCACCTCCCCCGAAGGTCTCGTAACTTTGGTGCTTCCTTATATGAGGTCGATTAGTTGGTCTACAGAAAAGCTTCCTGTTGCTTTTCTATATTACATATTAGGGTTACTCCTTTGTTGGTGTTGTGGTTATCCTAAGGACTCCTCCACTGATTTCCATTAAGAAAAATAAGGGAAAGAGGGAAAGGAAGACAAAGAAGTTCTGATATGTATCTACAAAAATGTGTATTCAAGCACTAGCTCACTACTTTAAAGGTTGTTTTGTTCTTATTTGTTAATTATTTATTACGCTATAACTACTATAAGTATATTGTGTTTTGAAGTGCATATTTTTAGTGTTTCTGATTGTGATATAATATGTAAAATAAATCATCATACTTTCGTTTAAACTAAAAGGAATGATATTGAAGATGGTATTACTACACGATTTCACAAAGTGAGTTCCAGAGGGAAGTAATGTATGTAATCATTTTTGTAAGTAATCCAAAAAAATGAGTTGTATCTAATTTTTTCATTGAAACATTGGAAACTATCTTTACAGTGATTTTTGGCTTCTCTAAAATCTGCAGCTTCTCTTTGCAGTTTAATTGCTTGTGCATATGTGTTTCTTTGCAATTTAACCTGCTAAACTTACCCAAGCATTATTTGTTGAATTCATCTATTTTGAAATGGATTAATCTGTGAAGCGCTGGCAGCACCCGTATAGTTATTATTATTTTTTTTTTTGCTGACTCCCAATGAAATATTGCCAAGTGGATCCTTGTAAACCAATTAGGCAATATACCCTCTACACTTGGTATGGTTGTTTAGAAATTACATCTAGCTTAACCTAATTTTCAATGTGCAATATTCATGTGCAATATTCATATACATATATCATAAAATTACCAAGTGCAATTAGTAATTATGGTCTAAATTTGAGTATGTTAAATATTTAATTGAAATATCTCTAATCTCATTAATCTGGTAGTGATTAAAATACCTGCTAAATAAAATAGTATCTGGTTTAAAATTCAGAGCCAATTATTTTTTTCACATAAAAAATAGAATGACATTGAAATAATGATTAAATGTATGATGATTTATTTTACATTTTGTATCACAATCAGAAGTACTAATATATGAGAACACAATAAACTTATAGTACGTAGTTATAGTGAAATAAATAATTAACAAATAAGAATGAAATAACCAATATAGAATCGGGCTTTAGCCTCAAAACCCAATTTTGTAGGCCTATGTACTTTGACTACATATATTAGTACTTCGTCTTTCTTTCTTTCTTTCTTTCTTTTTCTTTTTTTCTTTTTTTTCTTTCCCCGTCTCTGTATTAAGTATTCAAAGTGAAGCCGATTATTATTTTCACATGAAAAACAGGATAACAATGAAATAATGACTTTTTATACATTGAAAAATGGGAATTAATTACAATTCATCCAAATTAACGTAATCTCGTCTTATTTGTACGTATTACCTCGAAAACCATGACCTATTCCAAAAATTAAACCTATATAATGTTAAAATTTTAGTTGATGCTTGTATTAATTTTCGGAAGAAAGACAATTATATTTTTGAATTTTATATTAAAGGTATAACATTTAGGACAACTCAAATATTTATAAATGAGTTATTGTTTACATAATTTAGCTACTCGAATGTTTAAGTTTAACATGCACATACAAAATTGTGGCTCATCTGGAATATTAATTTTGGAAATCGACTACTCTTTTAGCATTAGATGGATTGCTGAACTTTTTCTACTCTATTCCATGTTAAATTCGGAGGTCCCATCTTTGAAAAGTAACACTCTGCTAAAGGACATTACTAAATCTTTATATGTTGATTATTGCTTTCACATTTAAAATTATTATCGATAACATTAAGTTAACTACAATTTTACTTGCCATAAACAAAATAGATATACCTCTATTTAAAACTGAAAGATTTGATTCTACATTTACAATCTTCTTGTAAATTTTGTAATGTATTGGATGCTATATGCCCATAGGTTACAATTCTTGAATGATCCTCGGAAAATTCTTACTCCATTCATGTAATTTATTCGAATGATTTTTCTTTTCCAATAAACTTATTAAGTTACATGGAATTAGCTTAACTTCCTTTCCCAAGTTAAAAGATGGCGTGGATTTTTGAAAGAGATGTTTTTACTTTTAATTATAAAGTCAAGTTTTAAGAAACATTGTATCTCCATCCTATTTCACTCTTGTGGAAAAAGGGTGAGCTTTGAAAACTTATCTGTCTACATTTTGGAAATCTATCGGTTTCCTTATGAAGATTGTCAATTTTCTTGATTATAGTGTTGCGATCTAGGAAATTATTTTCCATGTGACCAATATGAGATCAACACATTTTATGTTGAACCGTTTCCTTATTTTATGTTTCTAATTGTGGGAATTTCCTTAGGCAGGTTTTACTTACGTCCCCACTGATTTTCAGTCGTAATCAATGGTCCTTATTTTGAAAAGGTTTTCATTTATGATATTATTGGCAAGGAATTTCTGTGTTGGCCAATCTTTGATTGCCTGAATTTTCTTCTCATATACATGTATTCCTTCAGAACTCACAGCATACCCCAAAAATAAAACTTTATTCATCATAAAGTTGTACTTTTTAGATTGATAAATAATACATTATCGTGCAATACTTCTAACACTTTCCTCAAGTGTTCTTCACTATCAAACTTCACATCTACTATAAATCAGAATATTGTCAAAATAAATGACAACAAATATACCTAGAAAAGGTTTCAAAACCTAATCCATCAAATACATGAAAGTACTCAATGCAATGGAAAAGCTGAAAGGCATAACCAGCCGTTCATACTAGCACTCATTGGTTTTGAAAGCTATTTTCCACTCATCCCGGGGCCTAATCCGAATCTAGTTATATCCGCTTTTCAAATCAATGTTTGAAAATGCAACAGATCTAGCCAATTGATCCAACATATCATCCAACTTGGGTATAGAAAATATGTACCGTACGGTAATTTTATTAATAGCTTGACTATCCATCCTTTTTTTGGTACTAGTAAAGCTGATATTGTACATTAACAAATACTCTTCCTGACGTGACCCTTTTGCAGCAACTTTTCAACATTCTCCTATAAAGTCCAACTCTCTGTTGGATTCATCTGATAATGGAGTAGGTTCGTTAAGCAAGCCCCAAGGACAGTCAATCTGATGTTGAATATCTATCATGGGACGTAATTTTTCAGGTTTTGCAATCACCCCCTAAAACTCCTATTATACATTTTTAACAAATCCAAGAACTTTCTTGACGACTTCTTTCACTTTGGCTACCAAAGAAATTTTTTTTCCCAAACTCCTTTACATTCGATGAAAATTCACAGGCCGAATTTGTAATAGCTAGGAAAGTCTTCCCTTCCACTTTAGAAGTTTTCTATGCACTTCTTGTTGGTGCAACCATAACTCTTTTATCTTTCCACTGGAACATATAGGTGTTCTCTCTACGTCTTTTGTATGGCATCACATCAAACTACATACTACAGTCTGCCCAATAGAATATAACATGCATCCATCTCAACAGCTTCACAAATAACTTTTGATTTGTATAAGGCCCCTATGGATAAAGGCACTGTACAAATTTGAGTCACCCGGATAAACGGGCCCTTCTTAATCCAACCGATTCAATAAGAAATTGGATGTGGTTCGGTGGGCAATTTCAGATGACCTACGAACTTCTTAGTGATCAGATTTTCATAACTACAATTGTCTATGATTAAGCTATAAATAGCATCACCAATTCTGTACTTGACTTGAAAGATCTATTTGCGATGAGTCAAGTTTTTCTACTTGGGCAAACATAAGATTTCTGCACTATACACATAAAATTCCCTTGTTTTCACCACAAATTTCATCAGTGTATTCCTCTCCTGTCTCTTCCTCGTCTCTGACATACTCCTAGTCATCCTCTTTAATAACTACATATACTACATGTACCGACCTTCATTCAAGACACAAATTCGATTTATGTTCGAACTTTTCACATCTATAACACTTCTCAACCATTGATATTTTTAGTCGACCTGTCTCTAGTTACTGCTTATTTAGATTTCACTGCATTGTTGACAGCAGGTGGTTTAGTCACGATATGGGACGTACGTAACATTTCTGGTGTTATTCAAACTATATCATCTGAATTTCTCCTTGACACACCCTGCCCCGTGTAAAACCACTAGATCCGGCCGTGGCATACGCCGATGATAGATACCAACTAAAAATCGAACCCACCATCAAGGCTACTACAAATACAATATATCACTTTTTATACATTATTTTTCTAACAGAATTTCGACATTATCTTCCTTGTAAACAGGACTAACCAACCTGTAATCAATTTTACACAAATCCAAAACTATGGCACAGTACAATAAAGATAAGCTGAAATCTTAACCTTTACCAAGAAATAAAATAAAATATACATATGGAAACAAAACATATAGTGAGCCCCATAACTATCTACAAGTAATGCAAAATCACATCTAGATACGAACATGCGTCCCAAAACACTGATTACATGTTCTATGAAATGAGTCATACTAACAAACTCTGTCGTGTGGCTCTGACTCCAAAATCAATGCTCAACTTTAAAAAATGCCCAGATTTTCAATTGCTGTCTGATAAGGAAAAACGTGGAAAAAAATATAAGTTAATAGCTCAGCGAGTGGGGAAATTCAAAAGAAATATTCTTTTTCATTTAAACATTTTTATGGAAAATCAAATTCATATCATTTGATAATTCACAAGCTACCATCATGTAATTATAGCCAAAAAGTGAAATATTCACATAAGTTCAAAAGATAGCATCTTAAAATCATGATATAACATCAGCTGATAATCATGCTATAATCTCATCACATCAAACGTGCTGAAAAATTCACAAAAAATGTACCCTCTGACTGAAATATGTAATCTGCTTCTCAGGCTAAGAACTTTCGCCACAGGCCTTTGACCCCTTCCGTGAACAAAAATTGGTTTCAAAGATCTCTCATAATTAATTTTAGAACACGACCATGGCCCCTCTGTGAACTATATGTACACGATCAAGACCAATGTCAGGTCAAGACCCTCCGTGTAGGATAGAACACGGCCAATGCCCCTCTGTGAATTAGAAGAAGTATATAATCATGGGTATTTTTCTAACCGGTCTCAATATTACATGTCTTATATACCAAGTCATAAATGTAACACAAGTAATCTTTGAAATTCCATATGTATCATAATAAAAGAGATTTCCATAATAATCATATAATCGAACACATAATTGCACATATCTTGATAATATACTTAATTTATAAATACTTTAAAAATATTTATATTTTTCCACTCACAGAACTATGTACGTCAAAATCAACTCAATTGGTACACTGTCCTGATATCCGTATCGCCCCTGAAATATAATATAATTTTTAAATCAACAATTAATTAAATTAAGTAATTTCAATAATTAAATAGTCGATACTCAAACTTAATTATTTCACGTTTAGGCGATTTCTAAAGTCTCTTTAACTACTAAAACTAATTTTTTTCTTTCATTTTACTCGACTTCATAGTTTATTATACTTAACCCCTTCAATAAAATTGAATTTAATCTAACAATCTAACAACTATAAAATCAAACATAACATTTCAATAAGTAACTTTTTACTTACCTTTCAAAAATGAGAAATTCAAGCCTAATAGTATAACCTACTTAATTCCTAACATGTTGACGAGTTTTCCCCTTTATTTCCCCTTCTTTTTCTTCATCTTTTCCCTTTTTCCCCTCTTTTCCCTTTCTCTTTTTCTCTCTTCTTCTTCTCTGCACCATTTTCTTGTGTTTGTGTGTGTTGTGTGTTATTAATTTGGTTTTGGGTGGAACCGCTTTATTATTCTATTTTTTTTGTTTGACTTTTTTTTTTTTTAACTTAATGTATTACAAAATTCACCCCCTTAAAAGAATTTCGTTCTCGAAATTCAATTAATCATGTATGAAAAAGTTGTGGATACTGAGAACATATCTGCTCTTCATTTTTCGATGTCGCTTCTTCTACAGCATGATTTCTCCACAAAACTTTGACAAAAAGAATAGTCTTACTACACAAGACCTGTTCCTTCCTGTCTAATATCTAAACTGGTTCTTCTTCATAGGTAAGATTTTCCTTCAGTTCTACTGGTTGTGATTCCAAAACATGAGATGGATATGGAATATACTTACGAAGCCTGGAAACATGGAATACATCATGAATTCTGGACAATTCTGTTGGCAAAGCCAATCGATACGCAGTTGGACCGATACGTTCAACAATCTCATATTGGCCAATATACCTCGGACTCAATTTACCTTATTTACCAAATCTTATAACACCTTTCCATGGCGACAATCACAGGAAAACTCTATCCCCATCATCAAATTCAAGGTTTCTTCTGCGTCTATCTGCATAATTCTTCTATCTATCTTGGGCTGTCTTTAACTTTTCTTTAATTATCTTTACTTTTTCAGTAGTAATCTGGATATATTCAGGACCCAATAACTTTCTTTCACCAACTTCATCCCAATATACTAGAGTTCTGCATTTCCTACCATACAGTGCTTCAAAATGAGCAATTTCTATACTCGAATGATAACTGTTATTATAAGCAAACTCTATCAAAGAAAGATGACTATCCCAATTCCCTTTGAACTGTAGTACACAAGATCATAACATGTCTTTCAAAGTTTGAATAGTTCTTTTTGACTGGCTATCTGTTTGAGGATGAAAAGCTGTACTGAAATGAAGTTTAGTACCTATAGTTTTCTGCAAACTAGGCCAAAATTTAGAAGTGAAATGAGAGTCTCTATCTGAAACAATATATACTGGTGTCCCATACAAGCTGAATAACTCATTAACATATATTTTTGCCAATTTGTCTAATGAGTAAGTGACTTTAATAGGCAAAAATCTAGCAGTCTTCGTTAACCTGTCTACAATGATCCATATGTCATCATGTCCACTCTGAGTCCGTGGAAGTCCGAATGGAAAATCCATAGTAATGTGTTCCCATTTTCACTCAGAAATAGGCAACGTTTGTGCCAATCCTACTGTTTTCTAACGATCTGATTTCGCATGCTGGCAAATGAGACATCTGGATACAAACTCAACTATTTCTCTCTTTATTCCATGCTACCAATAGTGTTCTTTGAGTACACGATACATTTTTGTACTACCTGGATGCATCACGTAAGCTAAACTATGTGACTCTTCTAGAATTTCTCCCTTCAATTTCGAATCATCTGGAACACATAATCTGTTTCTCATAACTAAAGCCCTGTCATCTCGAATGGTATAATATGTATGCTTACCTTTACTAACTTCTTCTTTCAATTTGCTCAACATTGGATCTTAAGTTTGAGTTTCTCTAATTGGGTCAATCAAAGTAGGCCTCACTTGGAAGTTGGCAAACAATGCTCCTACACTTGTAACTAATAATTGGGCATGAGAAGCTCTGAACTCATCAAACAAAGATGAATATACTTCATTAGTCTGGGTTATAGGACTCAATATTTTCCAACTGAGAGTATCAGCAACTACATTAGCCTTCCCTGGATGATAATCAATCTTGCAATTGTATACTGAATTTAGTATACAACTGCTTATCATGTAGAGTCTGCAAAATGATTCTGAGATGTTCTGTGTGCTCATCATGATCTCGATAGTACACTAAAATATCATCAATGAATACAATCACAAATCTATCTAAATATGGGAGAAACACTCTATTCATCATATCCATAAATGCTGCTGGTACGTTGGTCAACCCAAATGACATCACAAGAAATTCAAAATGACCATACCTTGTCCAGAAAGCAATTTTTGGCACATCACTGTCCCTGATTTTAAGTTGATGGTATTCAGAATGTAAATCAATCTTTGAAAATACTGCAGCACCGCGAAACTGATCAAACAGATCATCAATACGTGGTAAAGGATATTTATTGCGAATTATCACTTTGTTCAATTGTTTGTAATTTATGCACAGTTGCACGGTGCCATCTTTCTTTTTCACAAACAAAACTGGTGCTCCCCATGGAGATACACTAGGTCTAATGAAACCCTTGTCTACCAACTCTTGCAACTGAACCTTTAGCTCTTTCAATTCTGCTGGTGCCATTCTATAGGGTACTCGTGAAATAGTTACAGTTCCTGGAATCAGATCTATAGTGAATTCCACATCCCTGTCTGACGGTAAGCCTGGTAATTCTTCTGGAAATACATCAGGAAAGTCAGTGACTACTGGGATGTCAACATATGTATCAATCACATGAGCTAAATATGCATGGCAGCCCTTGTTGAGTAATCTTCTAGCGTCAATAGCAAATATCACACAAGACGGTAAATTCTATGTTGTCCATTGAATATAATTTCAGGTTGCCTTGGCTGTCTAAACACAACTTCCTTTCGAAAACAATCAATTGATGCTCGATTTGTTGCCTGAAAATTCATACCCAAGATAACATCGAAATCATGTAGGTCAAGAGGTATTAAATTTGCCTTCAGCTCTTTCTCCTTTACCTTAATCCCACAATCTCGATATATATTGTTTGCTAATAGTGATTCTCCTACTGTTGTATTCATTATCAAACAACTGCCAAGAGGTTCTGATTTTTGATTCGCATATAAAGCAAATGGAAATGACATAAAGCAATGTGTAGATCCAGGATCAATCAAAATACGAGCATTTCTATCAAAAATAGACAACACACCCATGATAACATCTGGTGACTCCTCTGCCCTAGGTCTTCAGTCGTCCTGCTTGCCCTTTTGATTTTGTACCACTACCGCTTGCGATATTAGATTAGGCCACACTGTTTATACCTACTCTATTAGCTGAACATCTCTCTGAGTCTGATTTTGTCTTGTACTACCATCACTCTGCTGAGGAAACATCCTCTATGCCATGCCACCCTCCTGGAATACAACTGGGCAATTCCTTTTCAGATGTCCTTCTTAGCCACAGCGATAGCAAATACCAACTTCCTTGAACTTTAAACACTCTCCAGGATGAGATCTTCCACATAATTGGCAAGACGAAAATCTGGCACTAGTAGAACTCTCTCCCTGTCTCGGAGTAAATGATCTCTGGAAAGAACCCTGAGTATAATTACAACCGGCCAATGGCTGCTGTACAGTATTGGGACTAAATTTAGAACCCTGATTTTCTCGGAACCGAGATTTGAATTGACCTGAACTGGATACACCAGGTCGAAATCCTCTACTGTCCCTCCGCGGTGGTCTATAGCTAGAAGCACTTGCCATTGTCTGACTATCGCTTGCTCTGAACATTGTTTGTTCTCTACTACTTGGTCTATCAAAAATGCTCTTTTCTACTCTCAAAGCTGATTCCACCAATTTGTCAAATTCATTCTAACCTACAGCTGTTACTACTGACCTGATTTCTTCCCTTAACCCATTTTCAAATCGTCTGCATTTATCAATTTCGTTGCTTACTAAAACTTGGGCATACTTTGAAAGTTCAATAAATTTCACCTGATATTCTACAACTATCATCTGCCCTTGTACAAGTTTCAAAAATTCCTCCTGCCTTGCATCTTTATAGGACCGAGGATAATAGGCATCGTAAAAGATACGATGAAAATCTGTCCAAGTAATGATGGAAGGGTCTAGATATGTGCTCTGTACAACTGCCACCAGTCATACACACCCTCCTCTAATAAGAAGGTGGCAAGACACAACTTCTGATCGTCTGAGCAAGCCATAACGTCAAATACCCTTTCTATCTTGGTCATCCATGCCTGCACAACTGCAGGATCGGCTATGCCAGTGAACACTTTAGCCTCTAACTTTGTAGCCTTTTTAATACTAAAATCTCTGTTAGTATTACGCATAGCAGATACAACGGCAATAGCAATTCTTTCAACAGCAATAGGATTAGTTCCAATCACATTTCCCTATCCCTGTTGTTCAGGAGGCTGGTGAACTGATTCATCTACTCTCTCGGGCTCTCTCAGTCCATCTTTATTAGGAGCAATGTGAGACTTGGGCAATATATCTTGGAGCCTTTGAGTTTTGCCACCACGAGGCATGACTCACTAGATCCGGACATGGCATTCGTCGATGATAAATATCAACTAAAAGTCGGACCCACCATTAAGGCTACTACAAATACAATATATCACTTTTTATACATCATTTTTCTAACAGAATTTTGGCATTATCTCCCCTATAAATAGGACTAACCAACCTATGATCAATTTCACACAAATTACAAACTATAGCACAGTACAATAAAGATAAGCCGAAATCTCAACCTTTATCAAGAAATAAAATGAAATATACATATGAATACAAAATACATAGTAAGCCCCATAACTATCTACAAGTGATGTAAAATCACATCTAGATACGAACATGCGTCCCAAAACACTGACTACATGTTCTATGAAGTGAGTCATATTAACAAACTCTGTCATGTGACTTTGACTCCAAAATCAAGGCTCAACCCCAAAAGATGCCCAGATTCTCAACTACTTCCTGATAAAGAAAAACGTGAAAAAATATATGAGTTGATAGCTTAGTGAGTGGAAAAGTTCAAAAGAAATATAATTTTTCATTTAAACATTTTTATTGAAAATAAAATTCATATCATTTGATAATTTACAAGCTAACATCATGTAATTATAGTCAAAAAGTGAAATATTCACATAAGGTCATAAGATATTATCTTAAAATCATGATATAACATCAGCTGATAATCATGCTATAATATCATTACATCAAACGTGCTGAAAAATTCACCAAAAATGTACCCTCTGACTGAAATATGTAATCCGCCTCTCGGGCTAAGAACTTTCGTCATAGGCCTTTTGTCCCCTCCGTGAACGAAAGTCGGTCTCAAAGATTTCTCATAATCAATTCTAGAACACGGCCATGGCCCCTCTGTGAATTATATGTACACGATCAAGACCAATGTCAGGTCAAGACTCTCCGTGTAGGATAGAACACGGTCAATGCCCCTCTGTGACTTAGAAGAAGTATATAATCATGGGTACTTTTCTTGCCGATCTCAATATTACATGTCTTACATACCAAATCATAAATGTACCACAAGTAAGCTTTGAAATTTCATATATATCATAATAAAAGAGATTTCCATAATAATTATATAATCGAACACATAATTGCACATATCTTTATAATATACTTAATTTATAAATACTTTAAAAATATTTATATTTTTCTTCTCACATAACTATGTACACTAAAATCAACTCGATTGATACACTGTCCCGATATACGTATCGCCGTCTGAAATATAATATAATTTTTAAATCAACAATTAACTAATTTAAGTAATTTCAATAATTAAATAGGCGATACTCAAACTTAATTATTTCACATTTAGGCGATTTCTAAAGTCTATTTAATTACTAAAACTAATTTTTCTTTCATTTTATTTAACTTCATAGTTTATTATACTTAACCCCTTCAATAAAATTAAATTAAATTTAATAATCTAACAACTATAAAATTAAACATAACCTTTCAATAAGTGACTTTTTACTTACTTTTCGAAATTGAGAAATTCAAATCTAATAGTATAACCCACTTAATTCCTAACATGTTGTCGAGTTTTCCCCCTTTTTTCTTCTTTTCTTCTTCTTTTCCCTTTTTTTCACCTCTTTTTCCTTTCTTTTTTTCTCTCTTCTTCTTCTCTGCACTGTTTTCTTGTGTTTGTCTGTGAGTGTGTTATTAATTTGGTTTTGGAATCCAATTCCATCGCCTCATTATTCTATATTTTTTTTTGTTTGAATTTTTTTTTTTTTTTTTTTTAACTTAATGTGTTACACTCCTAAACAGTGGAGGACAACGTGTTTACTATGTTAGCAGTGATTCTACCTAGAATGCCATCTCCCTGGCATCTATAATGAATAAATGGGTTGACCTCCTATCTTATCCTGAATTTCATAATTTAATCCCGTTACAAATCGTGCAATCTAATAATCATCAGCCTCCATTATATTAGGACGTTATTGTAACTTCAATAACTCCTCCGTATATGTAGCAACCGAACAATTTCATTTCCTACAATCCAAAAACTGCTGTTACAAGGCCTGAATATAATCTTTAGCAAGAAATTGGTATTGCAACAATTCTTTCATAACGATCCAGTCTCTTGTAGGCGGTTGTCTCAACCTGTAATGTTAATGTAATAATGAATTTTGTGGTATAATCTTCCAAATCTACAAGCAGCCTCCTTTTTCTCTCTATGATGGGATGCAGAAGTAAGGTAAATAATTCGTACGTGTGATTTGGGGACCATAACCGTATTTATATAGCAATGCCCTTTGACCTAATTCGGCCCATCATAGAATTAGGACTTGGGTCCGGTCTCTATACATATGTAAACCCATACTTTAATTGGATACATTAAAACCCCAAATCGAAGCCTTATTAAACCACTTTAATTGGGCTTAACCGAATTTGTTAGCCTTTAATTTAACACAAAATTATTCACACATATAAGCCCATCAATGGATTAAAAAAATCCTTACATTGCGTGTATATTATTTTATTAAAAAATGTGTGGTTGAAATGATATCAAATCACTGTTGAAAAAAGTTGTTTTTTTTTTTTTTAAATAATGTGGCTCAAACATGCCCAAAATATAAGAGATTTTCTTGGTATTTAGATTTTTTATTTTACTTGAAATTTTTGGTGAGTGACTCCTGTATTTTTCACTGATTTTGGAGTCTTACATATTAATTCTTGTGTTCTTGTACATACAGTTATTTGTCATTTTGACTTTTATTTACTCTTTTTTTATTTTATTTTATTTATTTTTTATATATTTTGTGGATGGATGATCTTCAATGAAATCAAGAAATTGGTTCAAATTCCCAACATATTGCTTGTTCAATCTTGTTGAGCACTTGTAATATGTTGTGATGTAGAACGAATGACCGAATGGATTGATGAACAGTTAGTTCGAAAAGGGTAAAATAGTAAATTACAAATTTGGCGTTCGATCTCAAATTTGTGCCAATAATACCTTTATGAAAAGGAAATGATGCGACGGGCTGTAAAATTGCTTCTAAAGTTTTAGTTTTATTTTTGTCATTTAATTTATTCAAATTCTTTACAATTTTAATTCCTTTTAGACTAGGGTTTCATTTAAACCCATATAAATAAATGGTTAATTCTTTGTGTTTGAGCAGCTTGGAATTAATAAAACTTTTTAAATTTATCATTTATTTTCTGGGGATTATAAATTAGTGTTCTTAAAATTTTCGTTTGAATTCCTTATTTTGCACTGCGTGATGTTTGATGGAGGGGGTTTGGATTGCCTCTTTCATAAGGGCTTGACCTTTTTTTTTTTAACACA
Source organism: Olea europaea var. sylvestris (assembly GCF_002742605.1). Lineage (NCBI taxonomy): Eukaryota > Viridiplantae > Streptophyta > Magnoliopsida > Lamiales > Oleaceae > Olea > Olea europaea. Next base: position 98,227 of record NW_019231040.1, read on the forward strand.
CAAGTGAGTGAGCAAATTTTGGTTTTCTATCTCTTGTTTTCTCTCAAAGTTTTCTTGTGATTCTTCTGTGCAATATCTTTAGATTTTGATGTATACTAAGTGGAGATTAAGAGGAGAGCTTCTGTTTACCATGCTGAGCACTGTTTTGTAAATTTTGTGAGGCCAGAGAGAAGTTGAAGAAATTTGAAATTTTTTTTCGAACATTTGTGTTGAACGGTTCTTGATTCGATTTTTAGTATTAGAGCCTATTCTATCCTGTAGAGGTTCAACGAGTGAGTAACATTTAAAAAATGTGAACATTCGGTTCTGTTAGTAGGAGAAAAATTATTATGTTGATTCTTTAATTTTCTACAAGTTTAATTTATTCATTTTGGCGTTAAAACATTGATATGGAACTAACAAAAAGAAATTATTAACATAAAGAAATAACGGAATGAAGGAAACTTATCAATTTTTGAGGGAATTGTGCTAAAAACTTAGCATTAAGGAATGACATATACAGTGACTCACACAAACATGATGTAGGAAAAGAGAGACCATAGTAAGGAAAGAAATAAAGCTACACATTTTGCATTTTTTTATGAATAGTAAGGTTGAGAGAGTATAAAGAATTCGTAATTTTAATATTTGATTAGTGAATTTGATTTTTTCTCTTATTTGAACGTAGGTGAGTTTGTAAAACTATGTAAATTTGTGTTTTCTCTTTCCTACACTTATTTGTTTCGTTGAGTTTGTTTGTGTATATATTTTTTTCCAACCATAATTAAATTGTCTGACATATCTTACTATTTTTCATTTAACTTTTATTTTATTCATTAACAAGTACGAATCCACCCCAATTTTCTTCAGCTATAACTAATGGACTTTAATTGAGGGGGGGAAATTTTGCTTACTAAAGTATGTATGTGTTCTTATTGAATATATATCGGCCATTCCAACGAGGTAACAGCCGACGGAAGAAGACAAAGGCCAGAATCAAAATTGGTGGAAAATTAATCTTTTAGAGCCGTTTACACGAAATGACATGAATGTCAAAAAAGAGCAAAGCAATACCTAAGATAAAGAAGAAATTTCAGAACTCTTTTACAATGGCATATAATTATATATTCTATCTGAATGCATAATCCTTTTTCCATAAGCAAAAGCCACATAAATCTTTGCTTCTGTAAGAGGTCCCACGGAGAAGTATCATCTACAAAGAGATTTCATGGAGGTATGTCTAGAAATTTCAGCCTTTTCATGTGGTTAATTTCAAATTTTAATTTCCTTATAATTAGAGAAACATTATAGTGCCTTAAATAATTTAATATCAGAATATTCTAAAATAGTATTGCACAATTTGTACTCAAATTCGCCAATGAAAATGATTCGATCTTGGCATGCGAATATGGAATCTTTTTAACTCTTTTAAATCGAATCATTCTCCCAAAACAGTTCCTCTGAAGACAATAACTAATTGTAGTTCGCTTGAAAAGTTCCTTTTCTACTCAATAAAACGACCGAAGATACAAGAGTGAGCACCAATGATTTTCAAAGTAAAGCTAGCTATCAGTGGACATATTCCCATGATCATCAACTGCAATCAGATCTAATAATTCAAATTTAAGTGTCTCGTCATTCACAATTATCAAAGTGTTAGATTCATTCACCTTCGACACTAACAAAATTTTTCATTGGATATGGATTCCATGGTCATACCAAAATCCAACTTTTTCCTTAACTTTTATTTGCATAAATAAAACAACTATTGTCTCCAATATTATCCCAATTCTTGATATTATTAATCAACTCTGCTTTTACCTTGAAATTTTGGGGCCATTCTTTGAAAATTTCTATATGGAGCACCATGATGTTTCTTACAATTTTTCCTCCTGTACAGAAGTTGGGTTTTGATAACTCATGAACGGCTGACCCCACCTGAATAAAAAAATGGTCAAAAATTAATCCACCCACCCCGTATTGTGTGTTATCTGTAAAGGCAAAGCCCCTATGAAGCTCCCCCTATATGTCCAACAACACTCTATTTCTTATTCAGTATAAGGGAACATGTTTTATTAATAATTAATAAACATTGTACATACTTTGAATGGGACAGCTTGGCCTTCATCTAAAGGTACAAAAGAGAATTACTTACCTTGTGGATATAGAGTTAGGGATTGCAAATGAGACCATCGATTCGGGCGACTTATGGCTCAACCCAAAAAAATTTGAGCCAATCTCAAAATTCGAGATTGGACTCGAGCTTGGACCAGCTATGTGACTCATGGAGTAGGCTGGCTCGTGAAAATAGCTTGTGTCATAGGTTTGGCTAGATCGTTGCCAATCTTTAATTTTTTATTTTATTAATATTTAATTTAAAATTTAAATCAATAAACTATAACTTATATATAAATATGCTTACATAATTAATATTCATAATTATGCTACAACTATCTATATTTATAAATTATTATCATATTAATTAGTATTCCCGTTATATTTTATTGCTACAAATTTTAAATTTTATTCTATAGAAGTTAATATGATATTATTTGTTATCTTGTGGTGTTGAAAGTTAAAAGATATTTTCTATTCCAATATTTTTAACTCTACAAGTGAATATCAGGATACTTATACACCTGAAAATTGCACTCTAATTCATATATTTTCGTATCTATATGAATATATTTTTTTATTGTATTTTAGTCGAGAGGAAGACTTGTTTGACTTCTTTATATGAACATTTCATGAATTTAAAAAAAAAATTAAAAATTTCGTGAACCGGCTCGGCTCGGTGTAGCCCAAGCAAAAAGGCCAAGTCAAGCCTTCAAAATTCAGTTGAACTTTGGTTTGGCTCGGTTCAGGCTAAAAAAGCTCGAGGTTTTTTGTTTTTTTTTATTAGGACCGGACCAAGCACAAGCCACAAGCTTCAGCTAGCTCGAGCTTTTTTTTATTAGGACCAGACCAAGCACAGTTGTGAACTTCGGGTAGCAAGTCGGCTCGATCTAGCTTGTTGACAACCCAGTCTAGAGTTGGAGATAATAATAATGCAAAAACTCAAAAACTACACATATTTAAATGACCTATTTTGTGGATTATTTCAATTTTCTAATTTAAGTGGGAGTAAATCTTCTATGGAGATCAGATGGCTAATTATTTAAGCAAATTAACATGTTTAATCGTTCAAGAAAATATTTAAATAAATAGAGCTAGCATTCTTTAAAATCGGAAAATTTTAAATTAAATAGTTAACACATTCCTTGTTTCAATTGGGGTGGTGATGTGGTGTGAACCTGAAGGATGCAAGAGTAGATCCCTAGTTTAGTATTTTTATTTATTTAATTATGATAATTTGTTAGTAGGGTTTTAAATTTATTAATTTGTTCTAAAAGTAGGGATTTAGCATGAAATTTTCAATATGTTTTAGTATCTAGATTTGTAACATTCTGAAGCACAATATGTATCATTTGGTTGTATTTTAATTGAAAAATAAAAGATTGAGTTTTCCCAACTTCTTAAAAATGATATTTGATATTTCAAGTTAATGAGTTCAAATTTCGTGTACTCTTACACGAATTAATGACTTTTGATTCGTACTCTGAAACAAAACTAGGAGGACTATTTTGTCGTAAAATGAGATTTTGATTGGATGTTGGTTTATGATTAACATTTCGGCCTACTTCTGGTGGGGACGAGAGAGAGAGAGAGAGAGAGAGGACCACACCGAGACACACATGCAGTGATGATTTTCTTAATTATTACTAAAGAACCAGGCTAGATGTACAGAAAAATTGTTTACGGAACTTCTACGGAAAACACACAACAATGGGGTGGGTGATTTATTTTTTGTAATAAAATATTCATATGGGGTGGGCCCCATGTGAGAGTTTTGTGAAACTTCTGGCAATTATTATTCTGCACACATGGAATTACTCTTAAAAAACACTTTTACAATTGGAAAATGTACAGAATTTTCCTTCACAGAATCTAGCCAGAATCCTCATTATGCGCGGGGGGGCCCATGTGTGATATGAAATGCCAAAAAATCAACCACCCACCCCATTAATGTGTATTTTCTGTAAAACATTTGTGATTAAAAATTCTATAAGTATAGTGCAACTCTTTACAGTTTTCTTTAACATTTCGTCCAAAATAGAATATGAATTCCATCCGGTAAGATAAATCTAGTGATAAATTTTTTATTAATTATTGAAAAAATTTAGGAAACCATATTTTCTGGAGACAGTCAATATTATACAAGTGCATATATCAAATACACAACTTCGATATAGATATTGATCTAGGTTATAGAAATAGCTAACATTGACACCAAACAGAGTATCATTATATGAAACAAAATTTCAATTTCAACTTCGATATTATATTTCAATTTCAACTTCGATATTATACACAGTCAAAATTTCAATTTCACATTGACATCAAACATAGTATCATTATATGAAACAAAATGACGCATAAGTTTAAATTGTTAGAAAAATGGACCTGTATTTTTAACTTTCAACATATGCTCGTTAGTACTTACAATTTTTATCGAACATTTCACATGCATACAATTTTTAAAATTAGGTTGCTCAAACAGACTTGACTTCCAAAACTTTGCCTGCATATATATAATAGATTAATAAATATTATATCGAATTAGTTGTCTAAAGGTTTTACCTATGAAAGAGGCGGCTGATTAATTTACTTAAATGTAGTTTTCAACAATTATTTAAATAGTTATTATTTATAGTAACAATAACTACCTCGGCATAAAGTAAACCCTAATTGGATTGATAGATTATTATATAAATCGATGACGTGATGGATATATTTGTTGAGAACGAGGGGTTGTAAAGAATGAAGTTAATGACGCCATATGAAGTTAATATGGATTGCAACAATATAATAATATATATCAAGTTTTAAAGTAAAGAAGAAAAGAGAGTTAAATGCAGAGGTAAGATGTATTATTAATTGATAATATAGAGAGAATACAACGACACAGAAATTTGGCTTAAACTAAACTGAAAGAAGAGCCACATATTTATAGTGCACGAGTCAAACCCTAAGACTAGACAAAAGATGGAATGTAGGTTACAAAATGCGTTAAAAAGGGGGAAAAATTGTCACGTCCAAAGAAGGTGATTTCTTTCCTTTTTCATAGATCCAATTTGATTCTCTAGAAATCAATACGCATCAACAAGATCCCAACCCCTAATTTGGTGCGTAAACCTGACAATCTCCACCAAACTCTCCATCACCAAAACCATCTTCCCCTGCAAGGCATCCACAAGCAACACTTGAGCCCAAATCCCGGGTTCCCAAAATTCCACCAAAGAATTACTATTGACCAAATAGGGTCGAAGCACACCTTGTAGCAAACACCAAACCAAGTGTTTGATCAGAAGGCTCCTTGTCAGAATTGTCATCTTCAACGATCCCAAAATCATCACAGACATCAATAACACCATCGTACCTACGCTTCATGAGTCCACCCCTGACATTTGAACACAATGTATTTGTTGAAATTGGTGGCAAAGCGGAATCACCAACGCTCTCCCTAGCAGTATTTTGAACCAACCCAGAGCCCATGACAAGAGGTAATGAACCAAACTGTATATCCACCACGGTACTGAACTTGTCCCTATGTCTCAAAACTAGTTCTGCACTTCCTTACAATATGTACAACTGGGATCTCTTCCGTTCCTCCAGTAGAACTTGGACACCTCTTCGAAACTTCAAGACTCCGTTTCCACCAAAGAATTTATATCTTTTTACATCCAAAGTACTCAACAAGATGAGATTCCTCTTTAGATTTGGAACATGTTGAACTTGGCCAAGTGTTCTGACCATCCCATCCTGCAACCACAATCTGACTTGACCGATTCTAGCAATACGGCAAGACTCATTTCCCATTACAACTCCACCTTCCTGAACAGCCTCATATGTCTGAAATAAATTCCTATCGGAATACATATGGTGCGAACATGCCGAATAAAAAATTCACTCCTCGCCAAGCTTAGATTCCACGTCAGAAACCACACTCAACATCACATCTTCGCCATCCGAAAAATCCTTGATCACGTTAGTCTCGTCCGAATTCCATGATTGCCCCCTATGATTTGCAACTACATCACCTTTAGCCTGCAACTTCTCACAATCCTTCTTCAAGTGTCCTCTCCGTCTGCAGTAGAAGCAATACACATTGTTGCTCTCTCTAAATCTGTCCCTTCGTCGATCACCATGAGATACAAGAGCTTCCTCATCACTTGATGCAACTCCAACCGGATACTTTAGCTTCTCCTTTGAATGCAATGCATCATAGACATCGTCTATCTTCAACGTATCTCAACTGTACAATATGGTGTTTCAAAACGATGCATAAGAGCCTGGTAGCGAGAATAATAGGATCAATGCCAGATCCCCTTCATCATATTTAGCCTCCAACGTCTCCAAATCTGCTACAATTTTCTTGAACACGGCAATATGGTCTTCCAACGACCCTCCTTCCACCATGCGATGGGGATACAACTTCTGCTTTAGAACCAATTTGCTAGGAAGACTCTTGGTCATGCACAACTACTCTAGTTTCAATCACAAAGCAGCAGTCGTTTTTTCCTTTAAGACATCCTATAGAATACTGAGGCATAAACCTGACAATATTAAAGGTCGGTTCTAAATTAGATCATCCTGAGTGAGAAAGCAACTCAGGTGGAATTCGCTAACGGAAGAAGACAAAAGACGATATCAAGCCCAAAATCATAAATCCTATCACGTGAAGAAGAAGAAGAAGAAGAAAATAAAGAAAGATTTCTCATGTTTCCTCGGAATGGGCTTTTCATAAAAGATAACAAAAATAGAAGTGGAAGATGAATATAATTCGATAAGTGCTTGTTGACCAGCGGTGTTTAAATTATAATATTTTGCTCAAGTATATTTTTTTTATTCCTACATTTTGTAGAATTTATAATTTTGTCTGCTTTTTATCTATACTTTTTATGGGGCTCATTGCTTGAATTATAATATACATAATCCTAAACAAGCATAAGTTTAATGTCATTAGATATATTATAATTTTAAGTTGGTTGGCCGAAAATCCCACAAACACTGTTAATAAAGCCAAGGCAACCTGGTTGTACTAGAATCTTTGCTTTCGTTATCTAACTAAATTTAACCTTATTAGTCTCCTCCCCACATTTTAAGTTGTGCTTATCTTACAATTTTGTGCACACAGGGTGGCAGCGATTCAAGACTTTGAACAACAAAAACGAAAGAAACAATCATTTCAAAGTATGGATTCTTCTTGTGGCAAAGACGCATTAAAAGTAAAAGAGGAGAGTCCATCTTTCAATATTGATGCAAAGGAAGAAGATAAATCCTCCAAGGACTTGAACGGTACTGAAGAAGGAATACAAGAATTTCTTTGGAACTTTGTTCAGGCTGATAAAGAAAAGCACTATATTGGTGTCAGAAAACGGCCTTGGGGTAAGTATGCAGCAGAGATAAGGGATTCGACCAGGAACGGAATAAGGGTTTGGCTTGGGACTTTTAACAGTGCAGAAGAAGCTGGTCTGGTTTATGATCAAGCTGCATTTGCAATGCGGGGGGCTTCAGCTCCCCTTAATTTTCCTTTAGAGAAAGTAAAGGAATCCCTTAAAAACATGAATTACAAGTGCGAAGATGGTTCGTCACCAGCTGAAGCCATAAAAGAGACTCACAGGGCTCGGAATTCTTCGAATGGCAAAAGGAAAAACAAACAGATTAGTAAAGATGTTTTGGTGCTTGAGGACTTGGGATCTGATCTATTAGATGAACTATTATCTCAGAGTTGATTTTTAGGTAAACACAAACATCATCTTCTGCATCCGTAGATCGATTTCTCATCTCCTTTCTGGTTTCTTACTTGAACCCTAGATCTCAACATCTTTCCCCTTTCCCCTTTTATCTTCCCTTTTGCTTACATCATTCATCAATTTTAAATCAATTCCAATTAGAGCTTACTGTCACTTAATGACTTGGAACTCCAAGTTAATTAGTGCTTTGAATTTGAAATATGAAGACACATGTTTCAATTTTCAATTTTAATTGATTTCTGTTTCTGGATTTTTTATTTTGATGAGTTCCATGTTCCTGAGAACTGAGAAGACCAGATGAACTTCAATTTATTCAAATTGAATAAAAATAAAAATTTAGAAGTTTTCGTTGGCTAACAATTTTACGAAATGAAAAATTTGAAATAATCTCACATTCTCATCATCTGGATATTAATATTGTCGTACTTTTTATATACTTTGGAGAGTTGTTACTGTAGGATTACACCTTTTTGTGGATGAATTTATCACCATTCCATGCCTAAAACATAAAAATGTATTCTCATTCATTCTTTACGAGAGGAATTGAAGATTATTATGATCTTGAATATGATTATTCTTGAAATTTTGTAGCTGATAGAATTCTTTATTTAGTGTCCATAAAGAACTAATTAATTAAGCTTTGATCTTGAAGAAATGTTTTTGATTTGAGTATCAGAAGGTGTTTCTGATGTTTGCATGATTTGTGATGATTGTGATAAATGATTAGAATAGTTCATTATGGTACATGTATAATAGGAACTTAATTTGGTGATGGCTGAAGTGAGTTGTACTGCATATATATAACATTATTTTATTCATCATGCTAATGTTTCTAGCTTAGATAGCAAGATAATAATTTTTTCCATATTGAAAATTGTTACATCCACATGTTTGTGGCGAAAACTCATAAATTGTTTAATTTCGAACGTCAATAAATTATACTTATACCATGAAATATATGCAATAGATATAATTATCTATAGTGTTATTACATTAGTTGTTTGCTCATACATTAGCAGCTGGTAAGCTAATTTCAAGACATCTTCAGTATTGATAAAAATCAACTCAACAAAGCATTTATGTACTTAATAATTTTCAACTTTCATGTATCAATCTAGGCCAGCAATCTTATTTTTCCATTAGCTATTTTCATTCACAACTATACTGTTCTCTCGTCTCCTGGAGTCTAATTCTATCATGTTTTTTTGAAGATCTGGCATGTCATCTCCCCCGAAGGTCTCAAACTTTGGTGCTTCCTTTTATGAGGTCGATCTGTTGGTCTGCAGAAAAACTTCCTGTTGTTTTTCTATATTACATATTAGGGGTACTCCTTTGTTGGTGTCGTGTTTATCCTAAGGACTCCTCCACTGATCCCCATTAAGAAAATAAGGGAAAGAGGGAAAGGAAGACGAAGAAGTTCTGATATGAATCTACAAAAATGAGTTTTCAAGCTCAAGCTCCCTACTTTTAAGGTTATTTCGTTCTTATTTGTTAATTATTTATTACGCTATAAGTATATTGTGTTCTGAAGTGCATATTTTTAGTATTTTTGTTTGTGATATAATATGTAAAATAAATCATCATACCTTTCGTTTAAACTAAAAGGAATGATATTGAAAATGGTATTATTACATGATTTCACAAAGTGAGTTCCAGGGCGAAGTAACGTATGTAAGCATTTTTGCAATTAATCCAACAAAATGACTTGTTATGAATAACATCTAATTTTTTCGTCGAAGCATTGGAAACTATCTTTACAGTGATTTTTGCCTTCTCTAAGATCTGCAGCTTCTCTTTGCAGTTTAATTTCTTGTGCATATATGTTTCTTTGCAATTTAGCCTGCTAAACTTACCCAAGCATTATTTGTTGAATTCATCTATTTTGAAATGGATTAATCTGTGATGCATAGGCAGCACCCATATAGTTGTTTTTTTTGGGCCAATTACCAATGAAATATTGCCAAGTGGATCCTTATAAATTAATTAGGCTATATAGTACGGTTGTTTAGAGATTACATGTAGCTTAACCTAATTTTCAATGTGCAATAGCATGTACATAGTCTAAATTGAGTATTCCTAGTGAATTAAGCATTCAAAGTGAAGCCAATTATTATTTTCACACGAAAAATAGGATAACACTGAAATAATGACTTTATATACATTCAGAAGTGGGAATTCCTTACAATTCATTCAAATTAACGTAGTCTCATCCTATTTGAATGTATTACCTAGCAAAACCATGATATATTGCAGAAACTAAACCTATATAACGTTAGAAAAGTTAGTTGATTTTCGCATTAATTCTCGGAAGAAAGGCAATTATATTCTTGAATTTTATATTGAATGTACAACATTTAGGATAACTCAAATCTTTATAAAATAGTCATCGTTTTCATAATTTAGTTATTTGAATGTTTAACTTTAATATGGACCTGCAAAATGATGGCTCATTTGGAATACTAATTTTGGAAATAGACTACTCTTTTAACTTTAGATGGATTGAATAGCTTATTTGAACCTTTTCTACTCGAATACCACGTTAAATTTCAAGGTTTCACTCTTTAAAGTAACGCTCCGCCAAAGGACATGACTAAATCTTTATATGTTGACTATTGCTTTCACATTTAAAATTATTATCGATAACAATAACTTAATTGCAATTTACCTGTTATAAACAAAATAGATGTACCTCTATTTAAAACCGAAGGGTTTGATTCTACTATTTACAGTCTTCTTGCAATTTTTTTTTAATGAATTGGACGCTATATGCCCATAGGTTACAAGTCTTGAGTGATCCTTGTAAAATTCTTACTCTATTGATGTAATTTATTTGAACGATTTTTCTTTTCCAACAAACTTATTAAGTTACATGGTATCAGCTTAACTTCCTTTTCCAAGTTTAAAGATGGCGTGGATTTTTGAAATTGATGTTTTTACTTTGAATTATAAAGTCTAGGTTTAAGAAATTTGGTTATATCAATCCTATTTCACTCTTGTCGGAAAAGGGTTTCACTTTTGTGGAAAAAGGATGAAGTTTGAAAACATATCTGTCAACGTTTTGGAAATCTATTGGTTTCATTATGAAGATTTTGAATTTTCTTGATTATAGGGTTGTGATCTAGGAAATTATTTTCCATGTGACCAATATAAGATGAACACATTTTATGTTGAACCGTTTCCTTATTATATGTTTCTAATTGTGGGAATTTCCTTAGGCAGAGTTTCCTTACGTCCGCACTGACTTCAGTGGCGATCAACGGTCCTTATTTACAAAGGTTTTAATTTATGATATTATTGGCAAAAATTAGTTTATAATTTAAGAGGGTGTTTGGAAGATATTTTTATGTAAAAATGTATTTTTGAACAGTAAATTGATGAGAAATATGTGGTTGAAAAATAATGAAAAGTTTTTGATTTACGTGTGATGTTATTTTAATAAAAAAAATGTGGTTGAAAATAAAAGAGAGAAAAATGCATTTTGAAAAAAATGAATATCAAACGGAGCCTCAGTAATTCAGATGTATTTTTTATTCATACATTTTTAAAATCTACTCATGACTAATTTTAATTTATTCATTCAATAGAATCCTCTATTTATGTATACTTAAAAATCTTACTAAACAAGATTCCTAATATATTATGTGCATTATATCTTTATTTAGTCCCCATTTTACCCCCATTAATTTTCATTCAATTACATTTCATTTTTTCTCTCTTCTATTTTCAACCACACAATTTTTCATAAAATAATGTTACACGTAAATCGAAAACTTTTCATTCTTTTTCAACCACTCATTTTTCAAAAAAATACTATTCCAACCATTAATTTCTCCACAAAATGGGGACCAAACGGGGGCTTAGAGAGTTCCAAAGAAGAAATTATTGTGTGTCAGACTTTCAGATGTTTGGATTCCTTGAAACCTCAATTTTGAGGTCAAAATTTTCTAAAATAAATTTATTTTAATGGTTTTTTTCATTACTTTGATACACATTTTTATGAAGTTCATATAAAAATAATTGCCTCGTACGCCTCCATAGCGCAACAACGAAGACAGTGAGAAAGAAAAATAAAACTAGAGGTTGTAACATTGACTCGGCGAGGAGCTTATCATGCAACAATTGCCAAACCAGGAGATATCTTGAGCCTCGAATAAATACCATTCATATCTTCTTTGCCCAACATACAAAATTTCCAATCTCACAGAGAAAAGGAATATAGTCAGCTGCACTAGAAACGTCTTTGTTGAATGATCGACCTCCGATGGTGGATTTTCCAGGCTCAGTTTCACCAATCTCAACCTTATTAAACACACCCAACAATGGCTCCAACCCAAACAACGATTCTTACTTCGATTGCTCAACTCAATGTGTTCACAAAGATCACAATATAGTGGCCACAATGAATCACCAAGAATAGAGGAAGACTGATTCAATTTTAAGGCCCAAAAGAGAAAACAAGAGAAAATGTCGGCTGCCTCTTTTTCATTTGCACACACACACGGCTTATTCAACAATGAGGCCAATAAATAGGTTTAGGGTGTAATAATATAGTGGGCTCATGGACCAACTAATGGTTAAAGGGGGCAGAACACAAATTGAGCCATCCAAGAAGTAAATGGGCCGTGAGCAACATTAAATATATTAAGTTGCTTCAAATGACCCTCAAATTGTTTTTCGGGTTGAGACAATTAAATAGTGTGTTAATAAATATTTCAATCATCGGTCGAAGCCTATGAAATCTAATCCGACTATCTGACACTGTTTAACATCATCGTTAGGATTATTGGATATCAAAAACCCAACAGTCTTCTTCCTTGGTTATAAACACACCATCACCCGTCAATATCTGCAGTAAGCACTAGACGGGGTAAGCAGACAGGTTTAGAAAGGGTTCATGCACATGGATCCTAATCCCGCGATATACTCCAAAGGCTACTGCGAATATGATCTTTCACCAAGTCTATCAATTAATTGATTGTCGAATCAGTTATCCAACCAAAGATGAACTTTGAAATGATGATCTACCAATTACCTAGAATCAAGATCGATGGACTGATAAAGCATAATAAGACTTTAAAAATAAGGGCAGACATGTTGGAGATAAAAAAAAAAAAAAAAAATTATGGGATGAAAGGCTAGAGAGAAAAATTTAGAGAATTCTCAAAAAGATTTGTACTTTATGGCTTGGCTCATAAAATGTCTCACAAACACAAGGCCTTTTATAGGTACAAAAGATTCCAAATACATTGTATGAACTTAAGAGACTAATTAATGACTTTTCCTATATACTATGAATAATAGGATACAAAGAACCATTTGGATACATGATTTAAATAAATGCATGAATATTAAGTAAACTAATTCATGTGTCAAATTTAATTTTTTCCATCATTCATGAATCAAGTTTAATTTCCAACACCCCTTCTTAAACTTGATTCCCTCTTGATAACTCGAATCCAAGTACGCAATCTTGCAAAATCATCATTCTTCAATGGTTTGGTGAAAATGTCTGCTACTTGATCATTGGACTTCACATAAGCAAGCTCAACTTCTTTGTTCTCAATGCACTTTCTAATGAAGTGAAATCTCGTATCTATATGCTTGCTTCAATCATGGAAACATACGATGGCATGACAAACACACGATGCAGCAGAAACATATTCAGCTTCACAAGTAGAAAGGGTCACAATAGACTGCTTGTTTGAACACTAAGTGAAAGCGGTGTTACCCATGAAAAACAAAAATCCAGTGGTGCTTTTTTGATCATTAATATCACTAGCCCAATCACTATCACTATAACCATGAAACTTGAAATTTGTAGAAGAAGAATAAGCTAAGCCATAATCAAGGGTACCTTTAATTTAGCGAAGTATCCTTTTAGCAATCTCCAGGTGAGTTAAAGTTGGTGCCTCCATAAAACGGCTAACAAGACCAACACCATAAAGAATGTTGGGTCTTGTACAAGTCAAATATCTCAAGCTTCCAACAAGCTGTTTATAAAGAGATGGATCCACTTTCGTGCTCTCGTCATATTTTGGCATCTTTGTTTCACACCTAATGGGAGTACTCTCCGGATTGTAATTTTGCATTTTGAATCTTTCAAGAACTTTCTTTGCATAACCTTCTTAAAAAATAAAAATGTTATCTCCACTTTTTTTTTACCTCAATTCCGAGGTAGTATGACATGAGCCCAATGTCAATCATCTCAAATTCTTGAGCCATCATTCTCTTAAATTCATCAAACATGTTTTCATTGTTGCCGATGAAGATCAAGTCATCAACATAGAAGCACACAATCATAAAACCTCGAAATGCATCCTTTTTAACGTAAAGGGCATACTCATGTGGATATTTGATGAATCCATGTTCTTGAAAATACTTGTCAATCTGGCTATACCATGCTCTAAGCACTTGCTTCAAGCCATGTAGTGCCTTTTTCAACTTCAAAACTTTATCTTCATGTTCCTTGACAACATAACCCAATGATTGTTGAACGTGTACTTCTTCAAGGTATCCATTCAAGAAAGTAGACTTGACGTCCATTTGATAAATTTTCCACTTATTTTGAGTTGCCAAGGAAATGATTAATCGAATGGTTTCCAAGCGAGCAACGAGGACAAAGACCTCTTCATAGTCAATGCCATGCTTTTGGCTATAGCCTTTGGCAAACAGTTTTGCCTTGTATTTCTCCACTTCTCCTCAAGTATTTTTCTTTACTTTGTATACCCATTTCACGCCAATTGCTTTTTGCCCTTCAAGAAGAGAGGCTAGCTCCCATGTATTGTTCTTTTTTATTGCTCGGATCTCCTTATCCATTGCATGCCTCTATTTCTTGTCTTCCATTGTCTCTTCAAAGTTCAATGGCTCGGTGTCAGCGAAGAGACAAAACAAAGATGGATTATCAACAATTTCAATTTCTTCATAAATTTCTGCAAGATTTCTGATACGACTCGGTCCTTCGGAGGGACTATCATGAGGAGATTGAGGAGGAAGGAGCAGGACAATGAGGTGGAGTGGCATCTTCACTTACGTTTTGGCTAGAGTCTCCTTCTTGGAAAGGAAAAATCACGTATTCTTCATTTTTCGGAACATTCCAATCCCACGAACTTCCTTCGTCAAATTTCGCATCTCTACTAATAACAATCTTTCCATTGCAAGGATTGTAAAACTTGTAGCCTATAGAATTTGCATCATAACCGATAAAAACAAACTTCTCACTTTTCTCATCAAGTTTTAATCTCCTATCATTTGACACATGAATATAGGTAATACTACCAAAAACACATAAATAAGAAACACTAGGTTTCTTACCACTCCAAGCTTCTTGTGGAGTCATGTCTTGAACAATCCTTGACAGGGAAAGATTAGACAAATACACGGCAAATGCAACAGCCTCGGCCCAAAACTCCTTCTCCATACTCTTGCTCTTAAGCATACTATGAACCATGTTGAGGATGGTTCCATTCTTCCGCTCCACAACACCATTTTGTTGCAGTGATCTTGGAACTGTAAGGAAATGTCGAATTCCATTGGTATCACAAAAATTGTTAAACTCCTTGGAAGTGAATTCTCCACTTCGGTACGTCCTTAATGCTTTGATTGAATTGTCACTCTCATTTTCAAGAAGGGCTTTAAATTTTTTGAATGCTCCAAAAACTTCATCTTTCGTCTTCAAAAAATAAACCCAGGTCTTGCAAGAAAAATCATCAATAACTAGTAAGAAATAATTTGTTTTACCATGAGAGGATGGTTTGATTGGTTCGCACACATCTGTATGAACAAGTTGGAGTGGCTTTGTTGCTCTTGAGGTGGATTCCTTTGAAAAGCTTCTTCTAGTTTGCTTGCCAACGAGGCATCCTTCACAAAATTGATTGGAATGATTAATTTTTGGCAACATATTCACCATTTCTTCATTCGTCAAGGTCTTCAAGCCACCAAAATTCGAATGACCAAATCTTAAGTGCCAAAGCCAAGAATTGTCTTCAACACAAGCTTTAGACACCTTGGATGGTTAACATTAACATTGAGTAGAAACATTCTGTTTTTCTCCATTGGCACCTTTGCAATCAGTTTATGAGAAACATCTCTCAAAGTAAGGCAACGATTCTTCAAGTGAATGTCATAGCCATTCTCAAGTAATTGTCCCAAACTCAAAATATTAGATTTCAAAGTAGGTATATAATAAATTTGAGAAATCAAAAGATAACTTCCCTTTTTAGCACAAACAAGAACATCACCTTTGCCTTTTATTGGAACTTTAGTTTCATCTCCAAAAATAATGTTGCCTTTTACCAACTCATTTATTGTTGAGAATAACTCATTGTTGCCACTTATATGATTTGCGGCACCAATGTCAAGGTACCACGATTGTTTGTCCTTTTCTTCTTTGGTTGCCAAAAACAACAACAATTCTTCATCTTTCTTTACTTCAACATAATTCACTCTCTCTTCATTATTGGTGGTGTCACTTCTACATTCTAAAGCATAGTGACCATATTTATGACAAGTGTAACATTGAATATTGGACTTGTCATATCTTCTTTCGCCACTTCTCTTGGAGCAATAGTTCCAACGCCCTCGTCCTCTCAATTGATTACTTGATCCTTCATTATTCAAATTTTGTTTTCCATCATTTTTTTCATTACCATGACCATAATTCCCTCTGTGACCGCGACCACGACCACGGCCTCGACCATGAATTTGACCTCTTCCTTGAGATCGTCCTTGCTCTTTCTGTTAACCTCCCAAGGAGACATTCATTTGAAGAACTTGAGCCACCAGTTTTCCTTTCTTCTTCAATCTTTCTTCATATGCTTGCAAGGACCCCATGAGTTGATCAAGGGTCATGGTATCCAAGGCATTAGACTTTTCAATGGCAATACTAACAAACTCAAGTTTTGAGTCAAGCGATCTAAGAATTTTCTCGATGACATGACTTTCTTCAGTATTCTCCCCGTACCACTTCATATGATTGACAATGGAGGACACTCTAGTGACATAGTCAAAGACAGATTCAGACTCTTTCATGCGCAGAGATTCGAACTCCCCACGAAGGATTTGAAGGTGAACCTTCTTCACTTTTTCAATTCCCTTGAAATTGTTCTCGAGAATCTCCCAAACTTCCTTAGCTTTTGTTGAGGACGCAACTTTCTCGAACATGGCTTCATCTAAGCCCATGTGAATAATAGAGAAAGCGCGTTGATCTAACTTGCAGTACCTTTGCAAGGCATTCCTTTGAACTTGACTTAAAGCTCCTTCATTCTCTGGTTCATCATAGCCTTTCTCTACAACTTCTCATGCCTCTTGTGAGCCGAGCAACGCCTTCATGCATATGCTCCAATGTCCATAATTTTCTTTTGTTAATTTGGAAACAACAAAAGGAAATGAACTATTCATCTTTGAAATGACTCTGATACCACTTTGTTGGAGATAAAAAAAAATTATGGGATGAAAGGCTAGATAGAAAAATTCGGAGAATTCTTAAAAAGATTTGTATTCTATGGCTTGGCTCATAAAATGTCTCAAGTACAAGGCTTTTTATAAGTACAAAGGATCCCAAATACATTGTATGAACTTAAAAGACTAATTAATGACTTTTCCTATATACTATGAATAATAGGATATAAAGAACCATTTGGATACATGATTTAAATAAATGCATGAATATTAAGTAAACTAATTCATGTATCAAATTTAATTTTTTCCATCATTCATGAATCAAGTTTAATTTCCAACAGGACATACCACGTTCCGTGGTAAAACATTATTTATCTTTGGACAGCATCTCCAATTGAATTTCTTCAATACCATGCAAAGAATACAAAGATTCTTAACTCCAAGGCGACCCTCCTCTAGAGACAAGTTTTGTCGATGTAAATACATCTGCAAAGAAGAATGATATGAAAGAAGATAGAGTCGGTAGTCCTAAATTATTCCACTTAATGATCAAAGAGACGCAATTGTAATCTTAGAGTGGTGCGAAGAAAATAAAGTAGGTTGGGAGCTTGTAATTTTATTTGTTTTTGTTTTTGTTTTGGTTTTTGGTTTAAATTTTAGTTGGAAACTAATTATTCCGTGAACCTCCCAACAAATTGCTAAATTGTAATTTATTTCTTAATGAATTTTAAGGTTGAGATCTCTTGAATTTTTCATTTGGAGTTTTACCATGCACATTAGTCATGTGTTCATTATTTATGGTTTATGTCTAATTGCACGAACTGAATATATAACGACCACACCTACATACTGTTCGCTTTGGGAGAGTTTGAGCTCATTTTATCCCTCGTGAATTTATATCGTTTCCCTAGGATTCGAACTCATGACATTTCCCTTAAGAAATATTTAAATTGAATGGTCGAATCCTGGGGACACGATAGAAATTCGTGAGGGGTAAAATGGATAATACTAGCTAGGATTCAACTTAAATATCTTTTTAAGGAAAATATCATAGGTTCAAATCTTGTGAATGTGAAAAAATACGTGAAGAATAAGATAGACTAAGACTCTCCACCACAAGGATTCAACTTAAATCATTCAGAAGAGAAATGTCATGAGTTCACGCCCTGAGGACAAGATAGAAATTCGTGAGCGATAAGATGGGTTCATGTTCTCTTAAAGTGAACAATACGTAAGAGAACGATCGGACACAAGACTCAATTGTTACAAAAAAATAAAAATAAAAAACATACATTTTGTGTTATTGTCCAACTTCTGTGTCCAGTTCGTTAACTTGGCCAATTTGTAGAAGAATTCAACTTAAGTTTATCTTAAAGAAAGGTCATGTGTTCGAATACTGAGTACATACGAAAATTTGTTAAAGATAAGATGGGCTAGACTCTCTCAGCACGAAAAGTACAATAGTTAACGATTTGAATACAAAGTTCAGTTCGTTACAGAAATATGTTAGCAATTTGTTGAGCGTTTATGTGTAAACTCGGTCATCATTAAATTGTTTCTAGAGCATGAGCTATATATGTGTGCCTTATTTTGTCTTATTTGAGTATAGGTAAATTCATATTAAAAGTAAATTACACATTTGTAGCTTTGAGAGTGATAAATGTAATTGAACTTTTGGAGAATTACAAATACAGTACAATAAAACAATATGGAAATGTGACACCGCCAATGAATAGGTTCAATTAGCGTATGCGCATGAATGTTCATCATAATGTATAAGTATACACAACAGTATTATCTCTATCTTAACATTTGTAGACAATTAAAATAGTTTTAAAATTGAAAAACACAACCTATCGAATCTCCTTTTTACATTTATTTGTAATATATTTAACCCATGCATTTTTATTTAAATTACATTACAATTTTGAATAACGAAAATGCTACTTGTTCATGCTGGTTTATTACTTGGTTTATAGAATGTTGAATCGGCAAGATTTTACACAATTTTGAACAAAAACCAAAATTAAACCAACTCGTAAAACCTTGCCAACTCAGCACCTGTAACCCAATATGTAAAACTAATTGGTACAAGTAGCATTTTTTTACTAACAATTACAAATTCGTTTATCAAACACAAACTATATTATCATATATGGTAAAGTTGCGTTACACAAAATTGAACAACAGTTAAAAAGAAACTGTATAAATTGTTGTCGGTAAATTGTTTCATGATAATTCAAAATTTTAGACTGAGCATGGCTTTTATGCCCCAAATTCGCACACTAAACTTCCTATGCAGAGACAAGTGGAGATCTGTATTTTTTTTTTCAAAAAATAAATAAAATAAAAATAAAAACAAATAAATAAATAAACAAAAAGACAAAGAGGAAAAACCACATGCCCTATATGTAAAAACTAAAACAGTGTGGAGGTTCGATTCTTGAGATATGAAATTGGACTCCTTGTAAGCACAGTATACATGCAGTTCTTGTTTCCTGATCTATTGGAGCACATCCCATGAATTATGCT
Organism: Olea europaea var. sylvestris; assembly: GCF_002742605.1. Lineage (NCBI taxonomy): Eukaryota > Viridiplantae > Streptophyta > Magnoliopsida > Lamiales > Oleaceae > Olea > Olea europaea. The sequence continues at coordinate 117,990 of NW_019231040.1, forward strand.
TTAGGGGCGGGGCAGTGGAGACCCTTAAGGTTAGGTTCAACCATTTTTTTTTTTTTTTTTTTAAACTAACACATCAAAGGTCATGTTATTCAATTGGGTGAGCTTTCTTGTCGCCCATCTGCCATTCCAATGTGGTATCCCGCCGACGGAAGAAGACAAATTAAGGGCATATCACCAACCCCGAAATTGGTAGAAAATGTAAAATTCTAATTTCTTTACATGAATCGACACAAATGTCAAGAATAAACCAAAGCTGCAGTTGCCGAAGATGAAATTTAAGAAGTTCTAATTTCACTTTGGCATAATCTTCTTTTTATGAGCCAAAGCCACGTAAATCTCACCAATTTCTTGTCCCACTACTAGGAAAACCTAACATTCGTGCATCTAGTCGCTCCTGCAAGCTGTTCTATGGAGAAGTATCTGAAAAGACATTTTATGGAGGTATGCATAGGAATTTCGACTAATTTTTCATCATGTTAATTTGATATTAGAATTTCCCTTAATTAAAAATATCTATGGCATAAAGCACTTAATGCCAATATATTGAAATATATTGCAGCCAAACTCGAAAATGAAATAAATCAAGTTTGGCATGCAAGTATTGAATGCTTTGGCCAACACTCTACACTTCCATCCTTAGTCCAAAACAGTTCCTAGTTTTCCAAGAAGAATACATTTTGCTTTCATTATTTGCGTCCTCCGGCCACATAACTCTTTCTCTCCCCTCAAATACCAAAATGCGAAGCTTTCCATACCCAAAGATTCCCATGCCTTTCTTGGTTGGACCAACCCAAAATGCCGCATAAGATCATCTTCAATCAACTTGATTTCCTTTCTCATTTGCTTGTCTATGCGTAGTTCAAGACAAATTTTGTCTCTTTTTAACGGTTTAAACTTATAATATGAATTAAATATTGAATAAAACGACACAAAGTTTGGGTTGAAATCTCACTAGCAGTCACTTTTTAAAATTGTGAATGTCTTTTATTAAATAATAGATAGACCATGTAAGCAATGGCGTATTGTAGATAAAAATAAAGAACTTGTCCAAGTGATGAGCTAGCAATGGAACTTTACAAAAACGCTGTTTGAATCTGTGGACAAATTTGGTGTTCTTCTTTTGTTCTCCCCTCCCCTTTGAACTTATTGTTTCTATCGTTTTCCTTTCTATCATTTTAGGAACGCAAAATTGATAAATTTCGTCCTCGTTCATAGATAAACATTTCAGAGTGTTGGGATTGACTCAAATGAATATTGATACAAAGTTTAGGGACCAATGATTTAAATAGTCAAGGCATAATTAAATGATAATGAGACTTGTGGAATATGCCTCGTTTGGCTCCCATTAAAACTCTTCAATTTAATTTAATTTTTCATCTCTCATATTTTCAACCATACAATCTTCAATAAAATAATATTACACTCAAATCAAAAACTTTTCAACCATACAATCTTAAAAAAAAATTAATATTCCTCCATTATAAATTCAACTAATGGGGGCCAATTGAGCTCTATATATAACGAATTAAATTGATATTTTCCAGTAGCAGAAAGTTGAACGAAAATAATAATAATAATTATTATTTTTGGGGCAATTAAGGAAGTTAACTACTTATACTTCCATTGCAATTAGATGACATTTTTATGAAATTCCTCCATCTACCAATATTTTGAAAATCGACCACAAAGGAAAAGGGTCGAAAGGATGTTCAACTGATTCAAACCAAATCAGATGCAATAAGCCCTTGTTTGAGCCCCATTTTTCCATCAAAATACATTATTTAACAGTGATTTGACACTATTTCAACAACACATTATCTATAGTTTCTTTATTTTTTAATCACACATTTCCCATCAATATACTATTCAAAAGTGTATTTTTGACAAGATTGAGGCTCAAACAAGGGAATAAATAAATAAATACACGCATAAATAATAAAATAGATAACAGCAATAGTAATTTTAATTTTCACACTTCTAATTCAAAGTAAATACAAATTCACTTTTGTTAATTGGACTCACTATTCTATAGTTAGTCATAACACTTCAAGAACTAGCAATCAATATATGAAAACGATCTACCTGTTTAAAATTGGAATCTTTAGAGCTCATAGAAAATGATGTCTAACATTATTATGCTAATAATGAAATGCAATTTAAGTCAAAATTTAAAAATTAAAAATAAATAAAAAGATTGAAAGTGAATGAGGCAGACATTTGGAAAATGAACTTTTTTGGGTGTCCCACGTCGGAAGTTATTGCTGCCATTTGAAGGGGTTCAGTCTATAAAGGAGCAAGCAATCCAAGATTCATTTTATGTGCCATTTCACTGTAGTGCATTTATTGTTAAAAAATTTTAATTTAAAAGTTGAAAAAATGGGAGAATCATCATCGGTTCACCGGTTATCACTTAAACCGATCTGCTTAGTGGTTTTCAGCGATTTTTGTTACATTCTATTGATAACATATGACTGGCACGGTTCGCTGTTACACCGATCAAATTGGTCGAGCCGGGACCAGTTTTAATAACATTTTCACATATATACGTGTACTAATAGCAGAAAGCAACTTGCTATTGGGTTAGAGAGAGAGAGAGAGAGAGCGACTCAAATTTTAGAGAGAGAAACTGGGATGGGTGGGTGAGCATTCTAGTTTTATGTAAGGAAAAATTGTGAAAGTAAGCAAAATTTCACATCGTGAAGTTTTCTCATTTAATAAAGTTTTATTCTCTTATGATCATTAACGGTTTTTCGAACCACATTAAATTTTGAGTTTTTCTATTTTGTGTTCATTTTTTATTTCTTATTTTTGCTGCGTTCGACAATGTGTATGGTGGAATCGTCCCGATAAAGTGATATCAGTGCATTGAAGATGATGGCAAGTGCAAAATGTTAGATGGAGCAATTTAAGAAAGACGTACTACTATTCAAGTTGTTCTCGTGGAACAAAGAGTTTACAAGGTGTTGGAGGATAAGATGTTAGTAGGAACAAAAGATTCAGAGCGAGAAGAACTAGAAGCAAAGACAGTACAATTATACGAGTTGGAGATGGATCAGGATATCAATGCTAAGGATCATTTGAATGAGTTTAATAAGTATGTCATAGAGTTGTTAGATATTGACATGAAGATTGATTATGAAGGTAAGGTGATTATCTTAATGTCTTTCTTGCCTAAATCATATGAGATATTGGTGTCCAGGCTATTAGTCGAAAAATCTACTATGACAATACTGACTTCTTTGTCAGAGTCTGGCAATATTAAGAATACAAGTGTGAATAGCAGTCAAGTTCTCTAGGTGAAATCTGGAACCAAGCATAATAGAGGTGATTTGTGAGGAAGGAACTACGGTAAAATGGAGGAGCGTTCTCAATCTCGATCCAAGTGAGAGGTGAAGTTTACTAGTGTCATAAGAAGTGGCACATACGGAGAAATGGTCATGAGTTGAAGAAGTATCTTAGAGCGTAGAGGAATCAATAGTCTGAGGAAGCTTCAGATTCTACAAACGTGATATTTAGTGACTAATATCCTGAAGGTGATGTTATGTTTATAGCTGGTTATGGAATATGTTTGTACTATATGATCCCATAAGGACATCTAAAGATTACAAGTCATGTAATGCCTACAATATTATGATGGCTAATGATGAAGAACTTGAGTTTAAAGGAATGTGGTATGTGAAAGTGAAGATATTTGATGGATTGGTATAAATATTGACAAGATCAAGCATGTTGCACAATTGAAGCAAATTTTGATATCATTGCGGGTTGTGGACGATGTTGGACCCGGAGGGATTGTAATGAATGAGATTAATGACACAATATGAAGTAGTAAAGATTACAACAAGAAAGAAGATCAAAAGTAAAGAAAAACAAAGAGAGTTAATCGCAGAGAAATGATGTATATTAATTGACTATATGGCGAGAAATTACAGACACAACAATACTGCTTCAACAAAATTGATAGAGGAGCCTTGTATTTATAGGCCACGTTCCAAACTTTAGATGAGTCCTAAAAGGTTTGAAAATTTGTTAAAATTAGATTACAATTACGTATAGAACTTCGACCGAAAGAGGATTTCCTTTCCTTATTCAACTTGAATACAATCTTCCTTTCCAAGTAAAAATCAAATACGCAATCTTACAAGACTCTTAACCATATTTGAGTCACAAAATCTAACAATCTGTACCTTGACTCAAATTTTGGTGCAACAAACCAAGTTCCAAAAAATTTCACCACCTGAGAAATAAACTCATTTGTATCGAAATGAAATGGTCAATCTCCTCAACGCAGTAACCAAAACTCTCTATATAAACCATCGTCCTTTGCGCGACGTTTACATGCAACACCTGAACCCTACTCCCAGGTTCCTAAAATTTCAGCAAGGAATTAATATTTACTAAACAGGTTCGAAGCACACCCGTAGCAAAAATCATACAAAATGTCTGAACAGAAGAGCCCTTGCTAGAACTGTAACTTTCAACGTCCCTAAAAGCATTACAGACATCACTGATACCACGATACTTACGCTCAATGGATCCAACCTTAACATCTAAACACAGTGCAACCACTGAAATTGATAGCAAAAAGGAATCACCAATGCTCCCTCGAGCAATGTTCTGAACTGACCCGAGCCTGTTACAAGAGGTACTACATCAAACTGAATATCCACTACATTACTGAATTTGTCAAAATGTCTCTTAACTGGTTCTATGCTCCCCTACAAGATGTACAACTGAGACCTTCTCCATCCCTCTAGTACAATCCGGACACCCTTTTGGACTTTCAAAACTCCACCTCCATTAGAGAATTTATACCCTTTTACATCCAGAGTCCTAAGCAAGATGAGATTCCTTTTCAGGTCTGGAATATGTTGAACCTGATCAATTGTTCTGATTATCCCATCCCACAATTTAAATCTAACTCGACCGATTCTAGCAATATGTCAAGATTAGTTGTTTCTCATTATGACTCTACCTTACTGAACAACCTCATATGCTTGAAAGAAATTTGGATTGGAACATATATGATGCGAACATGCCAAATTGAGAATTCACTCCTTGTCAGGTCTAGATTTCATGTCAGATACCATGGTCAGCATCATATCTCCGCCGTCTGAAAAATCCTCAACTACATTTATTTCGTCTGAAGTCAACGATTATACTCCACGATTTGTAGCTAAATCACCTCTAGCTTGTAAATTATCGTAATCCTTCCGAATATGCCCCTTACGTCTGTAGTAGAAGCAAAACAAATTGTTGTTATTCTTCAATCTGTCCCTCCGTCGACCACCATGAAATACAAGAGCTTCCTCATCTCTCGATACAGCTTCAACCAAATACTTCAACTTCTCCTTTGAGTACAAAACAATATAGACGTCGTCTATAATCAAAGTATTCCAACTATACAAAATAGTTTCCCGAAACGAAGCATAAGAGTCATGCAGCGAAAAAACAGGATCAAGGCCAAACCTTTTCATCTTACTTAACATCCAACGCCTCCAAATCTGCAACTATTTCCTTGAATACGGTAATATGGTCCTCCAGTGACCCTCTTTTCCCCATGCGATGGGAATACATTTTCTGCTTTAAAGCTAATTTGGTCATGAGAATTTTAGTCATGCATAACTGGTCCAGTTTCAACCACAAAGCAACCTATGTTTTCTTCTTCAAGACATCCTGCAGAATATTGTTGGATAAATGAAGATGAATATGCGATAAACCCTTTCCGATCCCTTCGTTGCTTCTTTTCCATTGTCTAATCAGTTGGCATCTTCTCAAAATTCAACAGCACATTGTCCAAATCCAACTGCGCTAGAATAGTTCTCATCTTTACTTGTCATAAAGAAAACCTTATATTGATATACAATATCCGAACGTCATACCTCATGGTAATCATCTCTAAAAAAACCTCAACCAATTCACAGAAAAAGAACCAAGCTCTGATAACAATTGCTGGACTCGGAGGATTTTAATGAATAAGATTAATGACACAATATGAAGTAATAAAGATCACAAAAAGAAACAAGATTAAAAGTAAAGAAGAACAAAAAGAGTTAATCGCAGAGGAACGATGTATATTAACTCACAATAAGGAGTGAAATTACAGACACGGCAATAATGCTTCAACAAAACTGACAAAAGAGCCTTGCATTTATTGGTCATGTTCCAAACCCTAGATGAGTCCTAAAAGGTAAGAAAATCTGTTAAAATTAGGCTACAATTGCACAGAGAAATTCGACCGAGAGAGGATTTCCTTTTCTTATTCAACTTGGATACAATCTTCCTTTCCAAGTAAAATACATAATCTCACAAAACTTCTAACCATATTTGAGTCACAAAACCTAACAGACATGTTGGTGCACCAGCTAGTATGATGAATGTGAATAAAACTTCTTCTACGATGATGAAAGGTAAAAATGTCGGCATTTTTACATGCTAATATGACAATAGTTTTGGGTAGATTTATCATGTTGGAGTCGTAAAAAAAAAAAAAAAAAAAAGGATATTCTATAATTTTCATAGGTCTCTAAATGGCAAGATGGATTATGTAATTAATGAGTTTCAAAGATCTCGAATCGCATAGTCAAGTTTAATGAATTTTTGAATTCAGTTCATGTCAACTATAATTATTTAAGAGGTTTATCTCATATCAAAATTAATGAGTTTTTGAATTCGCCTCGTGGTAAGGTAATTTTGAAACTAGTGATGAACTACTTCATTTAAAAGGTTTATCTAAAGAAATTAATGAGAATATTTATTTTTTAAGAGTGTTTGACCCCTTTAATTTTGAAAAATGTATTATGGTATAGTAAATTGATGGAGAACGTGTGGTTAAAAAGAAAGAATTTTTTTTTATTTGCATGTAATATTATTTTAATGGAGAATGTGTGATTGAAAATAAGTATTGTAGAAAAAATAATGTGGTAAAATATAAAATAATAGGGGACAAATAGGGGCTAAACTTAGTGTTCCACATGAACCCATTCTTATATTAAGTTGACGTGTGCATATTTATTGCAATTAGTGGCAGTAAAACTTGATCTAGGTTTTTTGTTTGCTTTAATATTTTAAAAGTTTCAAAGTTTAAGTTGTTAGAGAAAGGAGTTTCATTCATTTAAATTTAGAGCACATTTCGTTAAATTAAAAATAATAATAATAATTAAAGTTACAGTTACTTAAATATTTCTCCAAACGTCTTTGATAATAGCTTATGAAAATAACTTTATATTTACTTTCAAAATAGGCAATTTACTTATTTCTAACAATTACAAATTCGTTTATCAAACACAAACTATATTATCATATACAGTAAAGTGTGTCACACAAAATTGAACAATACTTGAAAAGAAACGCTATAAATTGTTGTTGGTATATTGTTTCATTTTAATTCAAAATTTTAGAATGACCGTGGCTTGTACGTCCCAGTGTCCTGCACACCAAACTTCCTATGCAGATGCAAGTGTAGATGTGTATTTTTGAAAAAAATAAAAAGAGAAGAAAAACCACAGGCCCTATACGTAGAAATAAAGCATCAAAGGGCCTCGGAGCATAACTCAGTGATGCAAAGGATAGGAGTAAGGTAGTCTCAGCCTTGCTGATTACCGCAGTGTGAGGTTTCAATTTCTGAGATATGAAATTGGACTCTTTGTGGGCACCAGTATACAGGCAAATTCTTATTCCCTAACTTACTGGAGTACATCCCACGATTTACTTTCCGCACGATACTTCAGAGGTGAGGTGATGTGACTCTTAAAGTTAGGTTCAACTTTTTAAAAATAAATCATCAAAGGTCATATTATTTAATTAGGTAAGTGTCCTTGTTACACGTCATCAATTCCAATGTGGCATCCCGCCGACGGAAGAAGACAAATAAGGGCATATACCAACCCCAAAAATTGGTGGAAAATGTACAATTCTATGTTCTGTACATGAATCGGCACAAATGTCAAGAATAAACCAAAGCTGCAGTTGCTTTATATGAAATTTTGGAAGTTCTAATTTCACTTTGGCATTATCTTCTTTTTCTAGCTGTTCCAAACTAGAAAAACCAAACTTCCGTGCATTTATTCACTCCTGCAAGCTGTTTGATGGAGAAGTATCAGAAAAGACATTTTATGGAGGTATGCATAGAAGTTTCAACTAATGTTTCGTCGTGTTAATTTGATATTTGAATTTCCCTTCAGAAAAAATATATGGAATAAAGAATTTAATGCTTGAATTGTTAGGCCTAGATACAATTTATCTTACGGATTGATCGATTTAAACACAAAGAAATTGCAGAAAATTAAAAGAATTAGAACACAAGATATGTTTTGGCCTAAAAAGGGATCGAATGTTCGGACTTGCGACCTAATCACCCGTTGAGCATCTGCAATCAAATATAGCTCTAGATCCATTAAGAATAATCAAGAAATCGTTACAGAACATACGAAGAAACCATGAGTTTTTTCGAGTTTTTTCTAGCCTCTTTTAAACCCGTAATCACACTACACTCAATCTCAAAATGATTGTAATAAACACTCATTTTATAAGACAAGATTGAAGAAACCACAAAGAATCGATTACAGATTTCACAGAAAGAAAGAAAAACCCTAACTATCACTCAGAGAAAGGGAAGAGACGAAGAAGGCAATCTCGAAGCATCTGGAATGAGAAAGGACCAAAACCAAGTTAAATATTCGGTCAAGTCGAGAGTCACAATCCAACGATGGATATCAGCCACGTGGACGGCTAATTCTCATTCCTCAAGAAGCAAAGTTGCATAACCCCTTAAAAATGCGTTTCTTTTAAATGGCATAACCCAAATTAATCCAGCCCAATTAACATATTGGTCCAAGCACGCCAAAAATGTGAGGCAGCCCAAAACAATTAACATGAATATGTTGAAATAACATTGCAGCCAGAATTGTTAATGAAATAAATCGAATTTGGCATGCAAATATGGAACGCTTTGTCCTACACTACACTTCCATCCTCAGTTCGAATCATTTCCTAGCTGTCCAAGAATACTTTTTTGCTTTCATTCTTTGCCTCCTCCTGCCATATAAATAGAGTCACTTTCTCTCCCCTCAGATACTTTTGTTATTTGCTTGTCTATACATTGTTCAAGACAAACTATAAATACTTAAATTTGTCTCTTTCAAATAGTTTAAACTTGTAATATGAAGTAAATATTGTATAAAACGACACAGGGTTTGGGTTGAAATCTCACTGACAGTCACTTTTTAAAATTGTGCATGTCTTTGATTAAATAATAGATAGAGCATGTAAATGATGGCGTGTTGTTGATAAAAACGACGAACATGTTCAAGTGGTGAGCTACCAATGTAACTTTACAACAACATCGTTTGAATCTGAGGACAAATTTGGTGTTCATCTTTTGTTCTCCCCTCCCCTTTGAACTTACAGTTTCTAATGTTTTCCTTTCACTTTCTACCGTTTTAGGAACACAAAATTTATTAATTTCAGCCTCATTCATAGTAGAACATTACATAGAGTTGGGATTGGCTCAAATAAATACTGATACAAAGTTTAGGGACCAATGATTTAAATAGTCAAGGAATAATTAAATGATAACTACATGTATGTATGTATGTATGTATGTATGTATGTATACACACACACACACACATTATTTTACAATTAGTCTCAAGAACTAACAATCAATATATTAAAATAATATACTTTTTAAAATGAAATCTTCAGAGCTCATAGAAAATCATGTTTAACATTATTATGCTAATAATGAAATGCAGCTCAAGAATTGAATAAATAAAAAGATTGAAAGTCAACGAGGCAAATATTTGGAAAATAATTTTTGTTAGGAAATTGAACATTTTTTGGTATCCCACGTTATTGCTGCCATTTGAAGGGGTTCAATTTATAAAAGAAGTAGGCCATCCAAGATTCATTTTTGGCCCATTCATTGTAGTGCATGAGGCCAATAATTAAGTTAAAAAAGTTAAAATTTAAAGTTGAAAGAATTGAAGAATCATCATTGGTTTACCTGTTAGCAGTTAAATCGATCGGCTTAGCAGCTTTCAACGACCGTTTTTACATTCAATTAATAAAATATGATCAGCTCAGTTCTCAGTTCTACCGATCGAATTGGTCGAGCCTGGGCCAATTTTAATAACATGCAATACACATGTACTATACATAGCAGAAAGTAACTTGCAATCGGGTTGGAGACAGAAAATGAGATAGGCGGGTAAGCATTCTAGTTTTATGTAGGGAAAATTTGTGAAAGTGAAAAAAATATTGTATTGTGAAGTATTCTTATTTAATAAAGTTTTATTCTCTTATACTCATTGACGGTTTGACGAGCCATGTTAAATTTGTATGCCTGAGCAACCACCCAAGTCAATATGCAGTTGGAATGCTATTGTCGTTTTGAATTTTATTTCAGTTGGGATTCTTCCATTTGGGCCATTATTTTCAGGAATTCTACAGACTTTTTGGAACTTCTTGGAGAGTACTATAAATTCCAACTATCAACTCTAATGAGGGATGGAAAATTGATTGTAAAAAGGGATGAAGAACATATCAAGATTGAATTTCAATAATTTCAGGATTAAATTCCAGATTTTCCAGAATCTTATTTCAGGAACCTTTAATTTTATTTTTGACATTCAAACACATTTTCAATGATTGAACGGTTTTCATGGAATTATCCTTTTTTACAATTAAGTGCATAATGATTTTATGAATATTATGGCTTGTTTTATGCTTGAAAAATGAAAAGTAAGTTAGACATGATCTAAATCGTCGTAGGGTCCAATAAGGAATATAAATAAACCGTTATACTTTACGTGATCTTTAAGTATTTATAAATTTTTAATGCACTGTTTTGTGTTCTCATCTGTTATAGAAATATAGTCATATCACAAGTGAGAATAGGTTTAATTTTGGTTTAGAGAAATTGTTAAACAATTTAGGAATGTTGATATTCAAAATTGAATTGTGTTTTCAAATCATAAGGTTTGGGTTAAAGGGGATTCGGAAACTTAGTGCGCTTTTCATCAATAAATTTTTATCAAACTTGAATTAATCACAATTTGCATTGATTCTAGTTAATTTAGGTATTGTCTTCATAAGTATATTATAATTTAGTAACAGAAAAATCACAAGTTTTCATTATTTCAGTTAAGACTTAATTTATTTGAATTTAAACCAATACAATCTCTATGGGTATGATACTTGGACTCAAAATCCATTTTACTACTTGTTAACGAAATATACACTTGCGTCATTTCAAATGGAAAAAAAATATTTCGTAACAAGTTTTTGGCGTCGTTTTTGGGGATTGTATTTGACTTTAATTTCATTTATCTTGGCAACAATTCGAACTTTGTGCTTTTATTTTATTTTTCTCTATCAATTTATTTTAATGCTTTTATTTTCTCTCTTTCGGACTTTTGATACGAAATTCAAGAAACAATGAACCAAAACCAACTAAGCCAAAAATCGAACGCACTTTTTATCATAAGCGAAGAGAAGAGAGGCACAACACACGCATATGGCTAATGCAAAGAATAATCTAGTTATTCAAGTGAATAAAGAAGTGGTGGTCGAAGAATGGAACAAGCTCGTTGGGAATTTCATGACTCCACAACTTCTTCAAAGTCAATCGAGCATCGTTTATCCTCCTTCTGGATAGTCGAACTTCCAATTGAAGACCAATATCATCTAGCTGTTTCAAAATGAACATCAATTCTATGGCATGAATGATGAGAATCTAGACACGTCTCTCAATTTTTGGAGACGTATTAGCACTTCAAATATCATGGGATTTCAGATTATGCCATCAGAATGAGATTATTTCCACATATTCTATGTTACGCTTGAATGGTTAGACTCGTAGCCTATTGCTAGTATCAATATTTGGAATGACTTGGTTCAAAAATTCCGCACCAAATTTTTTCACCGGTGAAGATAGCAAAATTGAAGCATGACATATCCATATTTCGGTAAGGAGAAACCAAATCCTTTGATAAAACTTGGAACAAATTCAATGGCTCCTTATCCATAAAGACAGTTGATAAAAACTTTGAGCCATTTGAGAGAGTGGCTACTACCACAGCCATATAGGTATCTGAGTAGGTTGTTTATAAGAATGCACCAGGAGTAGAAGAGGTGGACACATATACAATACTATCTGCGAAAATTAACTTTTGGTTTATAAGATTGAGAGCAAGTCACAGCCAGCCAATGCAATACAGGCCAAGTGGGAAAGCTGTGAAGAATGCGGGCAGATCACAACATAGCAGACTGTCCAATTCTTGCACAAGACGTAGAACAAGGTCATTATGTACAAAGGGGTCCTAGCAAAAAAAAAAATCCACATTCCGATACCTACAACCCTGGTTAGAGAAAGCATCCAAACTTTTTTTTAGTAATCCAAATCCTAGTAGATCATAGGGTTCTGAGTTCAGTAAGTAGAAAAAAGAACTTCCTTAGAGGAGATGTTTGATAAATTCATGGAAAAGATAAACCAGTACATGGAAGCGAATAATCAATACAGGAGAAAGATTGAAACAACTATTCAAAATCTAAGTGTTGCAGTAAAAAAAAAAATTTGGAGACTTAAATATGACAAATGACACGTGCTATATTAGGCAGAGCACCAGGTGCCCCAAGGAATATGTTGAAGCAATTAATTATTACCAGGAGTGGAGTCCAATTACCAAAGGTTCATGTTAAGATGCCAGTTATAAATAAAGAAAAAGTATCTTCTACTGATGAGGAACATATTGAACAGAAAAAAAATACATCTGCCAAAGAGAATTCTGATACACCATGAGTTAAGGCAATCGTTCCTATCAAACCATACGAGGCTTCGATTCCGTTTCCTCAAAACCTGCAAAAGCACAAATTAGACAAGCAGTATACAAAATTTCTTGAGGTCTTCAATAGGCATTTTACCGAAGGTTGCGTTTAAATGCCTAGTTATACCAAATTCTTGAAGGATATTTTACCTAATGAATACAAGCTGGACGAAAATGAGATAGTGATGTTGACCGAGAAGTGAAGTGCCAAAATACAAAATAAGCTACCTCCCAAATTAAAAGGTCCAAAGAGTTTTTATTGTACCCTATACTATAGGCAATTATTTTTTATAAAGCTTTATGTGATCTAAGTGCAAATATTAACTTGATGTCATTCTTTATTTTTAGGAAGCTAAGCTTGGGGGAGGCTAAAACAACTACAATGATTTTACAACTAGTAGATCGGTCTATCACGCCCACAAGAATAGCAATTGATGATATCTTGGTGAAAGTGGACAAATTCACCTTCCCACCTCACTTTCTTATTCTTGACATGGAGGATGATAGGTACGTTCCACTTAGTTTGGGTCGACGATTTATAGCTATCAGTAGGGTTCTTATTCATGTGCAAAAAAGTCAACTGAGTCTGAGGCTTGGTGAAAATTAGGTTGCATTTAGTGTATTCAAGTCCGTAAAATACCCAACTGAGTCAGATGGTTGATTTCAGATCGATGTGATTGACAAATTAGTTTATGACACCTTCCAATTACATAATCTATCTGATCCATATGAAGTGTATATTGTGCATTCTTAATGTACTCACTTTGATTCTAGTGAGATTAAGATATGTGCAAGATATCATGAGGTTAATCGTCCATATAAGCTCAGACCACACTTCGATGAGTTGGGCATAGGTCCTACAAAGCCTTTGCCATCGATCCAACAAGCTTCTAAGTTAAAGCTCAAGCAATTACAATTGCATCTCTATCATGCTTGCTTTGGTGAATATTCTACATTACCCGTCATTATTACAAACTCTATCAATGAGCTTGAAGAAGAAAGATTACTATGGGTACCCATAGAAAATAAGATAGCTATTGGGTGGTTTGTACCGTACATCAAAAGGTTTAGCCCTGCACTTTGCATGTATAAAATTCTCATGGGGGATAATTTTCGATCTAGGATAGACAATTAGAGGAAACTCAATCCGAATATGAAAGAGATAGTCCAAGCAGAAGTGTTGAAGCTTTTGGATGCAGGAAACATTTATCCTATCTCAAATAGTGCATGAATCAATCCTATTCAACTTGTGCTAAAAAAGGAGGTATCAAAGTAATATAGAATGAGAAGAATGAACTAATTCCCACTAGAATTATTATGAGATAGAGAGTTTGCATTAATTATCACAAACTCAACACTGCAACTCAGAAAGATCACTTTTCCCTTCCATTTTTTGATTAGATGTTGGAGAGGTTATCAAGTCAGCACTATTATTACTTTCTTGAAAAATATTTCAATTATAATTATATTTCGATAGCACTTGAAGATCAAGAGAAGACTACTTTTACCTATCCCTGTGGTACCTTTGCTTATCATAAAATGCCTTTGGTCTATGTAATACTCACGCTACATTTCAGCGTTACATGATGGCCAACTTTTCTGATATGTTGAAAAAATTCATAAAAGCCTTTATGGATAAATTTTCAATTTTTGGCTCTTAATTTGACGAGTATATTAAGCTTTGAAAATTGGCATTGCAATAATGTAAGAAAACAATCTAGTAATAAACTGGAAAAAGTGTCACTTCATGGTACAAGAAAGCATCGTGTTGGAACATCAAATTTCAGGTAAAGGTATAGAAGTGGATAAGTCAAAGATTTGGGTTATTGAGAAATTATCACCACTAACTTCAATTAATGGTGATTATAGTTTCCTTGGTCATGCCAAATTTTATCACCTCTTCATCAAGGACCTCTTTAAGATTACTAAACTATTGTGCAATCTGCTAGTCAAAAATATTCCTTTTGACTTTTATAAAGAGTATCTATTTGCTTTCAACTCTCTAAAAAAGAAGTTAATTTCAACACCAGTAATAGTTGCACTAGATTTGAGTCTACCCTTTGAAGTTATATGTGATGTAAGTGATTGTGCAATGGGAGTGATATTGGGACAACATAGAGATAAAATTTTTGATGTAATCTATTATGTAGGCAAGATATCAAACGATGCACATCTAAACTATGCCACTATCGAGAAGGAACTTCTAACTGTAATAGCTAACCATTTATCCCAACTTGAACATGGATAGCAGGAAATATTAGTGGATATAAATGAACTATTTCCAGATAAATAAATCTTTAATGTGGAAGATGTACAATGGTGTGCAAATATTGTGAACTATTTGGCCAAATCCATCATTACACTATATTATTCAAATCATTAATAGAAGAAATTATTTTCTAACTTGAAGTACTAGTTTTGGGAGGATTCAATTCTCTACAAGTGGAGTTTAGATTGGATTATTAGGCGGTATATTCCTAGAGAGGATGTCTTTCAAATACTTGAGTGATGTCATTCATCTGCCTTGATGGACACTTTGGTGATTTAAAAACAGTTATAAAAATCCTATAATATGAATTCTATTGGCCTTTAATATTCAGATATGCTTATATTTTTGTGTATCATATCTCTAAAAGGAATTAGATGCCTTTGAATAATATTCTCAAGGTGGAGCTATTTGATGTGTAGAGAATTAACTTCATGGGATCATTCCCCCTCGTTCTCAAATCAATATATTCTTGTGGCAGTTGACTATGTTTCTAAATGGATGGAAGCAGTTGCATTACCTACTAACGATATTCGGATGGTGATAAGTTTCTTGAAATTGTATATTTTACTCGATATGGCACGCCCCGCATAATCATTATTGATGGGAATAAACACTTTTGTAATTGTCAATTTGAGTCCTTGTTGGCTAAATATGGGGTTTGGTATCATATAGCCCTCTATCATCCTCAAACTAATAAGCAAGTTGAAATTTTAAACAGGGAGTTGAAGCAGATCCTTGAGGTGATTGTGAGTTCTTCAGAAAAGGATTGGTCTAAGAAACTTGATGATGCCTCGTGAACCTATAGAATAGCTTTTAAGACCCCCATAGGCATGTCTCCATATCGTCTAATTTTTGGGAAAGTGTATCATTTGCTAGTTGATTTGGAGCATCAAGCTTATTGGGTAGTTAAGAACTTAAATTTTGATCTGAAGATAGCTATTGAAAAGAGACTACTTCAACTAAATGAGATGAATGAGTTTTGGTTAGAAGCCTATGAGAACGTGAAGTTGTATAAGGAGCCATAAAAAAGTGGCATAATATGCATATTCAAAGAAGAAAGCTTGAAGTTGGACAACAAATCTTCCTATATAATTCATGACTCAGGCTTTTTTCAGGCAAATTGAGGTCAAGGTAATCGAGGCCATAAACTATTACTCAAGTTTTTTCATATGGGATGATGAGTGCATTTTGTGCACTTATTTATGCCATATTATTAAGCCTTTTTGTCATCAAATTATTGACTTCTACTTATCTTGAGTTAATTTTCTCTTGTTTTTAATTATGAACCCGTTTTGAAGCAATTGAAAAGAACGAATGATCAATTGGCTATTGGATAAAAATTTGGGTACAATATTCCATACTTGAATATTGAAGGATTTGACTTAAAATAAAGAAGACATGGATTGCACAAATAAATGGACTCAAGAGACTAAAGTGCATTAATTATGAAGAATGAGGCCTTGAAGCCGATTATCACCATTATATATTTGAACATGGTAAAGGTATGGGAATCAAATTCTAGTTAACTTAGAATTCAAGGAAGTTGACGGTAGGAAAGTCCAATTTCAATTGGACTCTTGAAGTAACAATACAACATGGCGATTGACAACTTGGGAAGAATTATATATATATAATCACAGCCAAATAAAAGAGGGAGAAAACACGGCCAAAATAAAGGAATTGGGTTGCAAATTTGGAGAAATTACACACACGTGTACAAAAAAATGGAGAAAAGAAAAAAAAAGGGAAAGGGAAACGTTGGCAGCTGCAATTTTGATACATATATTAATCACGTTCCGTCGATTTTTGGTGATTTCTTTTATCCTTTCTTTATCTAATTTCAATATTATGTTAGGCTAAATTATTTTGTGCTAAGATTTTTGATGGACCTTATATTATGAAATTTTAACTTTTGAATTTTATTTATTTTGACGTTAAAACATGTTTTCAATTATTGAATAATTAACATGGATTTATTTTCTCTACAATTGTATGCGCAATAGTTTTATGAGTTTTGTAGCTTGTTTTACTCTCGAAAGATGAAAAATAAGTTGGACATTGTGTCAATTGTTGTAGAGCCCGATAGGGGATAGAAATATACTACTATGTTTTACATGATCTTTAAGTATTTACAAATTCATTAATGCATTTTTATATGTTCACATCCCTTATAGAAATATAGTCGAATCACATGTAAAAATAGGTTTAAATTTACTCGAGAGAGATTGTTGAACAATTTAGAAATATTGATTTTCATAATTGAATCGTGTTATCAAATTTATAAAGTTCAGGGTTAAAAGGGATTGATATAAGGGAATTCGCAATCCTAGTACATTTTCACCAGCATATTTTAATCAAACTAGCATTAATCACAATCTTGAGTCGATTTTATTTAAGTTACGTCTTACAATTTTTAATTATAATAGTTAGTGACAATTTAATCTTCAAAAAATCATCCATTTCTATTGTTTTGATTAAGGCGAAGATAATTTGAATTTAAATTAGTATAATCTCTATGGGAACGATAGTTGAACTCACATTCACTTTATTACTTGTTAACAAACCGTGTGTTTGTTGTGGTTTAGATTGAAATATATTTTCGTGAACAAGTATTTGGCGCCGTTGCCGGAGGTTGTTACTTTAGTTTGGATTCGATTTACTTTAGCATTAATTCCAATTTCTATATATATTCATGTATTTTTATTTTTATTTTTCGTTCCATTTTTGTTTGTTTTTGTTTTTCTCTTTTTCAAGATATAAAAAGACAAAAAATAGCAGGATAAAAGATGACTGTAATTGATTTCAATAAAATGCTCGTGCATGATTTTATCATAAGGCAACAACGATTGGCAACTCAAGAAATTGATGAGGGGGATATGCTTGTGGGAGATTTCATTATAGGACAATGACTACGAGATATAAAAGTGGAATGTGAACTTGATGAAACTGTCTTTTGGTGACTTGCTTATTGCATTATTTTCCTCACCAAAATTTGAAGTTGATGATTTATCTGTGAAATTATTTCTTCCACGGGTGACATCAATTATGGGAATCATATCAATTGGACGCCCAACAAATACCACAAGAGGAGATGACTTTCCATGAAGATGACATTGTTTCTTTACCAAAATTTTTGGGTGCGGACATTGAACCCGATAAAATATCAATTAAAGAAAAGGAGCATGAAATGATCAAAGAATTAATCATAACGGACCCAAAAGAATTAGTAGCATTTAAAGAAGAGAAATTAGCATGCAATCCCTCGACTTCATCGTTTGCTCAAAAATTGAATTTGTGATTAAGCCTAATGAAGAGATTGAGGTGTACAGTGTTGATGATGCGAACCCCGTAACAACGTTAACTATAAAACCCACAACTAGATTGTTATAACCCTAGAAAAGCTAATTAAGAGGTTTGAGAGTTTGAACCCAAAATCAATGAACCAAAAAACCCAATAAGATCAAAGTTTGAAAGATCCCTTGATTACACAATTAAAGACCCGCACCCAGATTGTAGAATGCCACAAGATGGTAATTCTTGATAAGTTCCAATTGTTTGATGAAGAACGGTGTGAAGAAAGCAAATTACATCTCTTTATTGAATTCTCTCAAAATAATGTTGTGTAATGTTCTACAATGAAAATAAACCTATTTATATGTAGAAAATCTAGAAACTAATTCTAATAGGAATAAAACTCTAATGAAAATCTAGAAGTTAATTCTAATAGGAATAAAACTCTAATCCTGGCTTAAAACGGAATTAAAGATTACAAGAATATTGTCTATAATAGAATTCTAATGAAATAAGGAAAGTTCGCGCAAAAAAAGGAAAATCTGAGCAACTATGCGACCGCATAGTTGTTATTTTGGTCTTCGACTTTTGTTGCATGTATCATGTTGATCCAATTCACGTCGACTCTCGACCCCAACATGAAAGTTGCCTCATTTTGCGTCCCGAACAATGTTTTGTCAACTGTTTCTTGAACGATCAATCGCGTCGCTTGTTTTACTCATTTTTCCCTCAATCCCATCATCGGCCCGCCTTCGATTATCAATAGGTCTCGCTCCATACTTGTCTTCTTCGAACTTGACTCTTGGATCACATCAGTTGAGTTCGAAATGGGTGATGGAGGTAAGTCATACTACTTGGAGAAGGACAATGTTAAAATTTGGAAGGAAGTCACAACATGGAACAAAGTCAAATTGAGCAAGCTAAGTAGGACATCCGCCATATTCAAAGTGCCATAAAAAACTTGTGTAAAAGTCAATGTCTAGACTTTAAATTAATTGGTTAATGGGAGGCAACCCATTTTTCTATCCCTTTTTTCACTTATTTTGATTAACTATTACATTACACATAGCTTTAGGGATTGCGTTAGTATTTTAGGACCATAGTTAGGAACTCATGCATTCAATGATTTTTAAACATTTAGATAGTATTTTAATACCTGCATTTGTAATTTAGACATATTTACTTATTTAGTTCATTTTATTTAGACATGTTTATTTAGGCTCATTGTTAACATCTTAGCATTTTATTGAGCTTACATTGACATGATATACATTTTTAAGGTTGCACCCAGATTTTAATCTTCAAACTATTTTAAAAGACTTATCTTTTTTCCTAGCTATAGGATTTTTGTAAGGATGGCACTCTGTTAGATAGTCTTTTCAAACGTTAGAAGATTAGAACTTTCTTGGTGTGAATTCATTACAAATATATGTACCTTGTTCGCCATCACTAATATTTATTTTGAACACTTGAAACGGATAATTAAAGCCTAGCAATAAAGAAAAGTAACAGTTGTCATGAAGTCTACCAGTTGGGCCAGCTTGATCCTTCTACCTATCCCCATCTATCCCAGCGAGTTTCTGATCCTTACTCTTTTACGTCGGTTATTTTTACTCTTACATTGGCGACACTGTAATGCTTTTGTTTGCGGGTAGATAAATATTAGGATACTTGGAACCAATATATATTTATTTTTCAATGTTTAATATGGTCTTTATAACTGTTAAAAAAATTAAAATTTTAAAAAGAATTAAAAAAAACCAAAAAAGTAAATTGTGTCTAGTTAGCATTGAACGACTTACCATCTACATTGATATTTATTTGTTTGAATTGAGTACATATTTAGTTGAATGCTGGACAATACCATAACTTGTGCTTTTACTTGAAAACTTATCAATGTTAGATTTGATTATTTGAGCACATAGCCATATTTACTTATCATTTGTGTTGGTGCATGACTTAATTAAGCGGAATTAATTGTTGATGTTGTCGACCTATGTTTGACTAAAATTTCCCAAATCCTTTATATAGAAACCAAACTGCTATATATCAGTTTGGGGTGGGAAAGTTAGTGCCTATTTTCATAGAAGTGTGATGGTATGGAGTTCTCAAATCTCGACATTAGTTAAAGGAGTTTGAGTTAAGGAATCTAAAATGGGCATTGATCATCTTTAAAAAATTCGAATCTCATACATCTGTTACTTCTTTTCATAGCCTTTATGACTCAAGTGGTTAAGCCTGTTAGGGTTTCTAAAGACCTGGTACCTTATAGTTACCTGACTTGAGAATCATTAGCCTAAAGCTTGCTACAGGGATCATTTAGAAGGTTTAATGGAAATAAGTTTTGCATATAAGATGTTTAAAAAAATGAATGAAAGTTAGATTCTCATATCAAAAGAAAAATTGATACATCTTGCACCTCTCTTTGTAACATTTTTTACACGAGTTATTAAATCTTTAAGGATATCTAAAAACCTAATGCCCTAAAATCTTCTAACTTAGGAGTCATCGGCCTAAAGCTCACTACATGGGTCATTTAGGGGGGCTTAATGGAGAGAAGCCTTGCACAAGAAATGTAAAAAAAGGTCTAAATAATAAAAAGCCAAATGTACTCGGTAAAGACTTTGAGATTTGAACTCTAGATATTGGCGATGTGACTTTGAGAAAGACTTGCCATCTTCCTTCTAAATTTACAAGTATCTAATCCTGACCATTTTGTGAAAAAAATGTGTTATAATGATTTTTAGGAACACACATGTGCTAGAAGTACCTTGGGATTGGGAAAAAAATGGCATAAGAAGTGATTTTTGCACGAGAGGTGTTAGGAAAACTGATCACAAGAGGATTAGGATTATAAATAAATCACCAACACTTAATTGGTTGTGTTTTAGTATGGGTGCTAGTTTAATGTTGGCTAATCACACACGCACTAAATCGAGCATCGGATAAGTAAAAATTTTTTTTTTATGTTATTTAGATCTTTTAAATTTGAACTTAAAGCATATGGTAAGCAGTTCAATGTTGAGTCTTTCATTTGTGATTTGTTTGATTCCCATACGGTTACCATTTTCAAATATATAATGGTGATACTTGTCTTCAAGGCCTTATTCTTCATAATTAATGCAGTTTAGTCCCTTGGACTATATCATGCCCATGGCAAAACATAGAAGAAAAAGAGGGCGATTGAATTGAAAAAGAAAACATACACAAAAAAAGGCGACTGGTGGGGAGAATTAAAAGAGGGAGAAAACACAGCTAAAATAAGCAAATTAAGCTTCAAATTTGGAGAAATTATATACACATACGTACATAAAACGGAGAAAAGAAAAAAAAAAAAGGGAAAAGTTGGTGGGTGATGTATATAAATTACGTTCCATCAATTTTTGGTGATATCTTTTATCCTTTTTTTTTTTATCTAATTTCAATATTATGCTAGGTTAAATTATTTTTTGCTAGGATTAAAGATTAACCTTATATTATAAACTTTTAACTTTTGAATTTTATTTATTTTAACGTTAAAACACGATTTGAATTATTGAATGGTTGACATGGATTTATTTTTCTCTATAATTGTATACGCAATAGTTGTATGTGTTTGTGGTTTGTTTTACCCTCGAAAGATGGAAAATAAGTTGAAAATTGTGTCAATTGTCGTAGAGTCCGCTAGGTGATAGAAATATACCGCTATACTTTACGTGATCTTTAAGTATTCACAAATTTATTAATGCATTTTTATATGTTCGCATACATTATAGAAATATATTCGGGTCACATGTAAAAGTAGGTTTAATTCTACTCGAAAGAGGTTGTTAAACAATTTAGAAATATTGATCTTTATAATTGAATCATCTTGTCAAATTTATAAAGTTCAGAGTTAAGAGATTGATATAATGGGATTCAAGATCCTAGTACGTTTTCATCGTCATATTTTAATCAAACTGGCATTAATCACAATCTTGAGTCAATTTTATTTAAGTTAGGTATAACAATTTTTAATTATAATAGTTAGTGACAATTTAATCTTAGAAAGATCATCCATTTCTATTGTTTCAGTTAAGGCGAAGATACTTGTTAACGAATCGTGCACTTGGGGTGGTTTAAATCGAAATATATTTTCATGAACATGGAATTGTTCATATCAATCACGAAAGCAAATGCACAGTTAAAATTCATGGACAGATATTAAAAACATATTGGAGCGGTGGATTCTCGAAAGAAAAGTTTACAGTTCATCTTGCAATACCTGAGTAAAACAACCACAATTCAAGCGCTAGACTATAAATCGAGCTCTTGATGGGAGGCAACTCATTCTCTATTCTTGAACACATTTTGATTAATTATCACATTGCATGTTGTTTAGGGAGTGCATTAGTATATTTTAGGAAAATATTTAAAAACTCCTACACCTAGTTTTTAACACATTTTAGGTAGTTTCAAGCTCGTTATAATCACGAAGAGCACAATTTTATGCTTAACATGGGAAAACAATCATAAAAATTAGTTTGGCACTCTTCACCATTCACTAGGAATATGCAGGTAATAAAAAAAAGGGTTAATTGAGTGAGTGCCCAGCTTCATGAGTTGGGCGCTCGCCCAACGCATTAAAGGGTTAGCAGACCCTATTTTCATCAACCAAGCGATTCCTCAGTAATCATCAGGGTAACTGCCTAGTATAAACTGAAAAAAGAAAAATCTATTTCAGAAGAAAAAACTCACACGCACGTAGTTTTCACATTGCATTCACGACACTTCTCTCAATTTCCCAAGAATTCACAACTCCTTCTTTTCTCAACAACACATTCACGATAATTACCTCACAATTTCTCTGTTAACTCACATGGCTTCTCTCCATCTCTATCACACAGTCGGAACACATTTATCACCGCTCACGGCAGTGACCATACAACAAGGCATTCGCTTTTCTAAAGGCACATAGTTACGACACTTGAATTTGTTGTAGGCATTTAGTTTAATTGCTCACCCATCAATTTCATGCTCAACACACAACATAAACAAATGGAACCAATGTTTATCTCCTACTATCTCTCCTTCCTTTCTCTTCATCTATTATGTTTTGGTTATTATTTAAAATTTCAGGATGATTGAAGAATATGGTATTAGGTAGTTGATGGAGTATTGGTTTATGTTTGAAGTGTGAAAATTTTGTTTTTGATTAACCCTATATCTTGAAATTTTTAGGGAAGAACATTATGCTTGCCATGTGTTTAATAAATTGCTTAAGTGAAAATTCAGGGTGAATTTAACGCAGCGAAAGAAAGGAATTCAAGCAAAAACCTTAAGAACAAGCAATTTGGAATCCACCAAATAATAAAGAAAATAAATTCACGAATTTATTAATGAAAAGATAATAAAAAAAATGAGCTAACCCTTAATTATAAGGGTTTACACTGAAACGTAGTTTAGAACAACTAAAAGTAATGAAAATGAAGTTTAGTCAAATTAGAATTGTAAAAAAAAAAAAACGAAAATAAAGTAATTGACAAAAATAGCACTAAAATATTAAAAATCATTTTTCGAGGCCTAAACAAACTCGAACAGCCAAAATTCAACGTACATCACAACATGGCTGTGTGTATTGTTTCCCTCGTCGTTCTCCTTCCAAAAATGGTCTTATGGTACCGATTCAGAATCAAAATGATTTATTTTTATTAGTACTCTTTTTTCCAATATAACCCTGATGTCCTACATCAAAATTAGGGTTCATCTATCAACTGACGTAGTTGATACATACTTGGGATTGTTTATGGTATTGAAATTCACCAAAATTACATTAGAAAACACCTTAGACTGAGTTAGCACATAATAGGTTCACATGGCTGGGAATAGACACCTCACATTGCCTACTTCATCCCCTCTTCTCCTCCTTCCTAGTCGAAGCTAAACTTTGTTTAACTTCAAATTTGAACATGTGTAAGACCAACATATAAACTTTCGTATGTTTGGAGATTGTTCAAGAAAAGTTGAATTTTTCTTAATGTTTTCTGGTAATGAAAAGTCCTTGGTCTATTTAGGGTAAAAATGCAAAAATACATCGTTTATGTTGGTTTAGGGAATATGAGCTATTTTTCTTCATCTATTAATTACATGTCCTATGTCTTGACCATTACATGATCTTTTACACTCTAGTACATAAAAATTGACATGTAGTAGTATAGTTTGGGGGATCTCGCTTTATACTATGTTTATGTTTGTTTTGTTATTTACTATGATGATAATTTCCATTTTCTATATTCACGTAGTTACAAAATGCCACCAAAAAGAAAAGCTATGACTTAGAAAAAGGAAAGTCAAGGGTGGGGAAACATTAACCCTCTATCAAAGGGTAAAAGAAAATTTAGATGACTATGACATACCAAGGTTTTTGAATGTTAAGAATCATGAAAATTTTAAGACAAAGTGGAAGGATAAAATTTTTTATTAGGATAGGTGTCTTATAATTGGTGATTTTCAAGGAACGTTATTGGAGAGAATTATATACCATTGCGATTGGGAGAAGGTTATTGGTATACCTCATGCGACATATCCTACATTGGTAAAGGAATTATTTGGTAACTTCAATACTGAAATTGATAAACCAGAATTTTCACACGAAAACCAAACATGGGTTAGAGGAAAATGTACTCAGTTTAGCCGGGTGATAATTGACAAATATTATGAGTTGAACCACTCTAATGTAGAGCCTGTACCAGAGGAGCAAGATATAGCTCTTTTATCTTGCTTTCTATACGTGGAGAAGTTGAGCGGCCACTTTGTTCATCTCGTTTTCTTTATAACGAGATGACTCAAGAGCTCAGACTCTTGCATATCATCTTTTGCAACAATATTTACCCTATGTCCCAATGGACAAAATTCAATGAAGAAAAGGCTAGGCTATTGTATCACATAGCAAGAGTACGAAGATTTGACATAGGAGCCTTATATGTAGAGTTAATTGTTCCAATGGTAATTGAACTTAGGTCTGTATTTTTTATTGGTCATTGAAGTTTAAAATGTCAAGTTTTGGTCACTGAACTTAGGTCCATGTCTTCGATTGCTCATTGAACTTTAAAATGTCGAGTTTTAACCACTAAACTTTGTAAAATGTTGTACATTACTCACTGAAATTTGTAAAATATTATACATTACTCGCTAAATTTTGAAAAATATTGTACATTACTCACTTTAAATTAGATATTTTTCAAAGTTCAACAGTTATGTTAGTGAGTAATGTACGATATTTTTCAAAATTCAGAGGCCAAAACTTCACATTTTAAACTTTAGTGAGCAATCGAAGACATGAACCTAAATTCAGTTAACAAAACTCGATATTTTAAACATCAGTGACAAGTCAAAGATGTGGACCTAAGTTTAGTGACCATTGGAACAATTAACTCTTATATATGCATTTATACTAGAGTTAGCTTTATCTATCAATCTTTAGCACCACATTATGTCCCCATGCTTGATCAGTGGGATCCATTTGATAGTCCAAGTACCACTATTTCCAAGATAGGATAGTGTTGCTCCAGACATCCCAATCAACAAAAAAACAATTGAAAATTCAGAAGCTAAACTGAGAGAAGCAGAAAGAGCACATAATCTCGAGTAGGCATCTCCACTACCACAATAAGTTCCAGATGCCGACAAAATTCTCCTAGTAAATAGTTGTCTCGGATATAGGTGACTCAGGTGGAGTTAGGTAGATTTGTTGGTCACATAACAAATATTTTGGAGACGATGTAGCAGAGACAGATCAAAGTAGAAGAAGAGCTACAGAGAATATGGAAGTATGTGGGTTCGAGCAAAGTGATGATTGGATGTCCCATGATCAAAGAACCATCACTTATACTTATGATCAAGTGCACGAGCAACTGCTACGTTTTAGGTGTCAACTGGAAACAATTTATCGGAACGTCAGCCAGATAGCAAAGACCATCGAGTCCTTCAGACTTACTAGTTTATCCAGCTAGCCAGACCAGCCTGATTCACACACTCATCAATATCTATCCCTGGGTAGTACCTGATCCCTTACTCATTTATTTATGATTATTGTTACTTTTACATTAAGGACAATGTATTATTCTAAATTGGCGATGTGTAAGTACCATGATACTTACACTAATTATATTTAATTTTTCAACTACTGATCGGATCTATATAACTGTTAACTATTTAAATTTTAAAAAAATTCAAAAATTGTGTCTATTTTAACGTTAAATGGCTTGTCGCCTATGATGATATTTGTTTAAATTGAGTATAACTTTAGCAAGAATATTATACAACACCATAACATATGCTTTTATTTGAGTACTTATCCATATTAGACTGAATTATTTGAGCACATAGCAATTATTGATTCATTACTTATGTTGGAGAATGACTTGATTATATGGATTTAACTGGTTATATTGTTGACCTAGGTTTAAATTGAATTACTAAGTCATCAATATAGAAACCATTAGTGCTTGTGCTCATAGAAGTTTGATGGTTTGTATTTTTGGATCCCATCCTTGGTTGAAGGAGTTTTAAGTAAAGGGGTTTAGAACTGGCACTAATCATGTTTAAAATTCAAATCTTATACAACTTTTACTTCTTTTTGTAGCATCTATGACTCAAGTGATTAAACCTACTATGGTCTTTAAAATATAGTGTCCCATAGTCATCTGACTTGAAAGTCATCGATCTAAAACTCGCTATAGGATTTATTTAGAAAGCTAAATGGAGAGAGTATTGCGCATAAGCTGTCAAATGAAAGAAAAAGAGATATAGACTATCAAAATCCAGAAGTGCTTGATAAGGACTTTGAGATTTAAATTCTGGAAATTGGCTTTGCGACTTTAAGAAAAGCTTACCATCTCCTTTTAGATTTACAAGTATCTAATTCCAATCACTTTGTGTGGAAAAATGCATTATAATGAATTTTAGGACTAGAAATATCTCGGGATCAGAGAGAAAAGTATAAGGAGTGATTTTATACGAGATGTGTGAGGAAAAACTGACCATATGAGGATTGAGATTATGAGCAAATCAATAATACTTAATTGGTTGTGTTTTAGAAAATTTATTTTTGATATTGTTTGCGTCTTTCTAAAGTGTTACCTAAATTTGAACTTGAGGCATATGATAAGTAGTTCAATGTTGATTCTATTATTTGTGATTTGTTTAGGTAGTAATATGGTCTATTTCTAAGTTTAGTTTAGTTTTGATCGAGAAAGAACAAATTAGTTTGATGGTATTTGATAAGTGCATTTTGTGTATTTTGTAATTTTTTTCTTTTAGTTTTGAACCAAATTTTAAGCAATTGAAAAAAAAAAGGGATGAAATCCAAAGTATGTAGACTAAATTGCAACATTTTAATAGTTGATTAGGACAATAAAATGAAGATTGAAGATGGTGCGGGTTCAATTGGATGCAATTAATTTGAAGTTAAAGGATCGAAATTTTAAGAGGAAATGACTAAAAAGAATCATGAGTGAATTAAATGAAGAGTTCGAAACTTAATTGGGCCATTGCCTAGTTATGTTGGCCTAGCGACAATTTCAATTCGATGCAATTATAAGTTGAATGATCTAAATTCCAAAAGAAAATGACTTTTAAAAAATCAAAAAATGAATTAAAAAAAAAGAGTTTGAAAATTTTTTAATTGGGCGACTACTTAGTTATATTGGCTAGGCACTTGTAAACCAAAAATAGGGGAAATTTTGTATGCTTGTATGCCTAGGCAACCGCCCGAGTTTTGCTTGGGCAATGGCTTTGCCCAAGTCAATACACAGTCGGTATACTATTTTTGTTTTGAATTCTATTTCGACCTAGATTCTTCCTTTTGAGCCATTATTTACACGAACTATAGGGACTTTGGGGACTTCTTAGAGAGTACCATAAATACCAATTATCAACTCTAAAGAGGGGTTGAAGAATTGATAGTAAAAAGGAGTGAAGAACACATCAAGATTAAATTTCAAGAATTTCAAGATTGAATTCAGGAATTTTTGGATGATGAACAACTTTTACATCTTTTGCTTTCTTCTTCACAACATGTTAGGCTAAACAAATCTAATGCTAGGATTACGATGAATCTTGTATAATAAACCTTTAATTTTTAGTTTTTATTTTTTATATTCAAATACGTTTTCAATTACTAAATAGCTTTCATGGAATTCTCTTCTTTACAATTATGTGTACAATGATTGTATGATATTGTGACTTGTTTCTCATTTGAAAGATAGAAAATAAGTCAGATATAGTGTTAATCATCGTAAAGTCCAATATGGGATAAAAATATACTGCTATACTTTACGTGATCTTGAAGTGTTCATACATCTTTAATACATTCTTTTATGTTCTTATCAGTCATAAAAAAATAATCTGGCAACATGTGACAATATATTTAATTATACTTGGAAGAGATTATTAAACAATTTAGGAATAATGATCTTCATAATTAAATCGCGTTGTCAAATCGTAAGGTTAGGATTGAGGGGATTGATACAAGGGGATTAGGGATCCAAGTGCTCTTTTCATCAATATATTTTTATCAAACTTGCATTAATCACGATTTTCATTGATTCTAGTTAATTTATGTATTGTCTTCATGAGTAGATTATAATTTAGTCATAGAAAAATCACAAATTTTCACTATCTCGATTAAGGCTTAGCTTATTTGAATTTGAACTAATACAATCTTTGTGGATACAATATTTGGACTCAAAATCCACTTACTGTATTTCAAACAAAACAAATATTTTATCAACAGTTCTCTAGGCAAAATCTAGAACCAAGCATAATAGAAATTCTAAGAAGGAATATGGTAAAATGGATGAGCGTCATCAATCTTGATCCAGATGAGATGTGGAGTATTACCAGTGTAATAAGAAGTGGCATATTTGGAGAAATGGCCACGAGTTGAAGAAGTATCTTAAAGCGTAGAGGAATCAATAGTCTGGAAAGGCTCAAGTTCAACAAACATGATGACTAATATCCTGAATGTGATGTTATGTTCATAGCAGAATATGGAATATGTTTGTACTATATGATCATGTACAAGGATGTCTAAAGATTATAAGCCATGTAATGCCTATAATATTATGATGGCTGACAATAAAAAAACTTGAGGTTAAAGGAACGCGGTGTGTGAAGGTGAATTTTGATATCATTAAGGGTGTTGGACTATTAGGTTATGAATATTCTGTATCAACTAGTATGATGAATGTGAAGAAAACTTTTTCTACGATAATGAAAGGGGAAAATGTTGGCATTTTTACAAGCTAACAGGAAGATAGTTTCAGGTAGAGATATCATGTTGAGTCGCACCAAGAAAAATCTTCTATTATTTCCAAAGGTTTTTAATGTGGAGAAATTG
This sequence comes from Olea europaea var. sylvestris, assembly GCF_002742605.1. Lineage (NCBI taxonomy): Eukaryota > Viridiplantae > Streptophyta > Magnoliopsida > Lamiales > Oleaceae > Olea > Olea europaea. The sequence goes on from NW_019231040.1 coordinate 147,736, forward strand.
TTACCTTCATAATCACCGAATTTTCATGTTGGATCATCAAGAATATGTAACAATAGCAGAAGCGTACCTGAATCAGACATGATCGATTGTAATAGTTGAATCTTGCGATTTTGTTTTCCAAATCAACACACAACCCTTGATTATCTGTGGTGATGGGAGGCAGAAACAAAATGAGCAATGTACACGTAATTTGGGGGCCATAGCCATGTTTATATAGTGATGCCCTTTAACCTAATTCGGCCCATCATCGAATTAGGAACTTGGGCCCAGTCTCTACACATAAAAAATTCACACTTTAATTTGATACATTAAAAACCCAAAATACCAAAATCTTATTAGATCACTTTTAACCGGGCTTAATCGAATTTGATAGCCTTTAATTTAACACACAATAATTTACATATATAAGCCCACACAATCTTTTAAAATTCTTTACGATCTCCCACTTGGGGCTATATGTGTTGCCTTATAATTGTGCACTAAATATAACCTTGTGAATATTCAAAATTTTACTATCATTACCGAATGCATCCCCAAACAATCCAGTCCATCAATCATATCAATATAGGATCAAAGCAACTTTTACTATTTTATTGTAACTAGACCTATCAATGGTCACGTATATCGATATAATTGAATGATATGGATCAAACATGAATGTGCAGCATGAAAATTACATGTGATGTGATCTTAACATGCCTATTTTCAATTGGTCCACCTTAATAGCTTAATGAGATCATTTTAAACAAGTTCAAAAATAATAAACCAAGACTTTATAAATGAAAATAACTTTAACCATAAACATATCCAAAATAACAGTACATGGGTTTAATATGAAAATTAAAAATAAAAACTCACTAAAACTAGATATCTTCAAGTGGCATTACACCCATATGAGTAGTGTGCTCATGAAACACCTTGGGTATCAATCCCTTAGTAAGTGGATCCGCAACCATGGAATTTTTTCCAATTTACTCTATTGACACCTGTCTACTTTGAACTCTTTCTTTAACAGTCAAGAACTTGATCTCTATATGTTTCGACTTCAACAAGCTCCTGTTGTTATTGGAATACAGCACTACTAATTTATTGTCACAAAATATCCTGAGCGGTCTTTCTATATTGTCCACAATATACAACCTAGTGATAAAATTTTGCAACCATATTCCATGATTTGATGCCTCATAACATGCTATAAACTCCGCTAAAAATGGTAGAAATAGCTATAAGTGTCTACTTAACACTCTTTTAGGAAATAGCACATCCAGCAAGCAGGTAAATATAGCCTGAAGTGGATCTCCTACTATCTTGGCATCCCACAAAATCGAAATTAGAATAACTGACGATCTCCAACTAATCTGATCTCCAGTATGTAAGCATGTAGTCTTTTTTCTGCAAATACCGCATGACCTGTTTAGCTACTTTTCAATTATTCATTATCGAGTTACTTAAATATCTCCATAGCATCCCAAAAATGTACGCCATATCTAGACACGTACAAACCTGAACATACATCAGACTCCTTATAGTTGAGGAATAAGAAATCTTTTGCATTTCTTTAACTTCCAAGTCATTTTCAGGGCACTGAATTAAGCTGAACTTGTCTTCTTTAGCCACAAGGGTGTCACCTGGTTTATAATATTGTATGTCATATCTTTTAAGCACCTTTTCGATATAGCTCTTTTGTGATAATCTAAGAATACCTCGAGAACGATCTCGATGTATCTGAATTCTTAATGCAAAAAAAGCATCACAAGATCTTTCATCTCAAAATTCTTTACTAAAAATCTATTGATTTCGTGCAATAAGCTTATATCATTGATGCCAAGCAATATGTCATTGACATATTAAATCAGAAAAATTTACTTGCTCCCACTGAACTTGTGGTATATACAATCATCGACCAAATTTATCTCAAAATCAAATGAGATAATCACTTGATGAAACTTGTAATATTATTGACGAAACGCCTGTTTGAGTCTATAGTGGATTTCTTTAGTTTACAAATCATTTGCTTTGCATCATCTGATATGAAGTTTTCTGGTTGTACCATATAAATTGTTTCATCATTGTCACCATTGAGAAATGTTGTTTAACATCCATTTGATGTAGCTCAAGATTGAAATGCACTACCAATGCCATTATAATTCTGAAAGAGTTTTTCGAAGAAACCAGAGAGAAAATCTCTTTATAATCGATGTCTTCTTTCTGTAAAAAGTCCTTTGCGACAAGATGAGCCTTATACCTCTCTATATCACCCTTCGAATCCCTCTTGGTCTTAAACATGCATTTACAACCAATGGGTTTCGTACCTTCAGACAATAGAATGAGGTCTCACACGTCATTGTCCTTCATACACTTTATCTCTTCATTTATGGCATCAAGCCGCTTTTGAAAGTTAGAACTTTCCATGGTTTGACGGAAGTTGATCGGATCATCTTCCACCATTTCATTGTCAACTTCATGTTCTTGGAGAATTACAATGTAATCATCCGAAAATGCACTTCTCTTCTCTCTAGTAGATCTTCTTAATGGCATTGGTTCTTGAGGCTGTAGAGTTTGTTCTCTTGGAATAATTTTTTAACCTTAAGAAGAAGATATGATATTGTTTTGATCCAAAGTTACTTCTTGAACAATGTTAGGGATAGAAACCTGATCATTATCAATAGCAATTGGAGGAATTTCAACATATTCTTCCTCAAAAACAAAGCATGTAATCCTTTCTCCCTTCACAAACTCAACATCCTCAAAGAACCGAACATTTTCTGTCTCGAAAATTGCTTTAGTTGCGAGATCATAAAACTTGTAACCCTTGGACCTTTCAAAATATACAATAAAGTAGCAACTGATAGTCGTTGCGTCCAGTTTCTTTTCATTTAGCTTATAGGGCCTTGCCTCGTCTGGACATCCCAAATGTGTACATGTTTCAAACTAGGCTTCTTGCCAATCCAAAGCTCATAAGGGGTTTTATCAATGGCATTAGTTGGAACTTTGTTGAGTACATACACTGTGGTCTTTAATACTTCACTTCAAAGAGATTCTGGTAAGGTAGGGTGACTAATCATACTTCTCACTATGTCCTTAAGCGTTTCGTTTTGTCTCTCAGCAACATCATTCATAGTGGGAAAACCTGACATAGTGTACTGTGGGACGATACCGCATTCTTCTAGGAATTTAGCAAATGGCCCTGGATGTTTTTCACTTGAACCGTTTATCTGCCATAGTATTCACCCCGTGGTCAGACCTGACGCTTTTAATCCTTTTTGCCGAGTTGGTTCTCAATTTCAGCTTTATAATTTTTGAACACATCTAATGACTGAGATTTTTCATCAATGAGATATATGTAGTCGTCTATGAACATTATAAAATATTGTTGACTATTCCAAGAACCCATAGGGAATGGTCCACAAATATCTGTAAGTATAAGTTTTAAGATGTCTGAAGTCCCATGGGCTTGAAATCTCTTTTTATTGATTAGTTTTCCCTTTATACAGTTAACACACAAATCATAATTTGTAAAGCCAAAAGAGTCGAGAATCCCGTCAAAACAAGTCTCTCAATTCTTCTTTGGAGATGTAACATAATCTCTTGGGCCACAACAAGGTAGAATTTTCACCGGTTAATTTTCACTTTACACCTCGAGTACTTACATGCAAGGATACATTATAAGAAGCAATCATATCAATTAAATAAAGATTATCATAATGATAAAGAACCAAAACCAACCAATTTTGAATCATAAAACAAACTAAATTTTTCATTCCCAAATGAACAAGGATAACCAAATTTGTCCAAAGTAGAAATAGAAATTAAATTCCATATAAAAGACGGTACAATAAATGTTTCGTTAAGATCCAAATAAAATTCAGTCTATAATAATAATCTAAATTTTTCTATCACTTTTACTTCCACCGTCTTGCCGTCGTCAACGTAGATGTATCTTTCACCGTCACTTGATTTTCGACAACTCAAGCAACCCTACATAAACACATTGATGTGAGTTGTTTCACCAGAATCTATCCACCATGTATGTCTAGGTACTTAAGTTAAATTAACTTTAGAACAAACCAAACAAAGAAGAATACCTTTCTTTACACGCCATGCATGGTAGTTGGTGCAGTTCTTCTTCTTATTACCAACAGCCCACAGAAGAAATAATCACCTTTAGTTGGTTCCTTATGGTGTTTCTCTTGTGATGCTCTACCCGCAGCTTTCTTATCATTTTTCCTTTTCTTGTTCTTTTTATCCTTGGAGGTGGTAGTTAAATGAGCACTTTGTACATTCTCATGCTTCAAACTTTTTTCTTCCTGGACACGGTATGAAATGAGCTCATTAAGAGACCATGATCCTTTTGACAATTGTAGCTCACCTTGAATTGACTGAAATGTGCCGAAAGGGATTTCAGAGCCAAGTGCACTAACAAGTCTTCAAATAAATCCAACTTGAATGCCTTTAGTTTTGAAGCAATGTGAGACGTTTCCATAATGTACTCCCGTATGTTTCTTTTCCTTTTATACTTCATTGAGACAAGGTTTCCCAAAAGTGTAATTGTTTTAGCCTTTTCATTCTTGGCAAACCTCTTCTCAAGGTCCTCACGGAAACCCTTAGCCCTAGTCACCTTATCGTAGATAGTGCCTTAGAATGCTTCTAGAATAGCACGCTTCATGACCATTAAGCTTATGCGATTCGATCGTTCCCATTTTTCATCCCCATCTTGTCATTAAAGGTAATCTTATCAGTAAGTGCAGCAGGTTGATCGACCCGTAAAGAAAGATCCAAGTCCATGACTCCGAGAAAATCATCACGTTCTCTTGCTACACCTTGAAGTTTGTGCCATTTAGCATTTAAATTGAATTAAAGCTAGCAGAGATATTAGCAACAGAACCTAAAACTGAATTAGAAAACAATTATTACAAATGGCTCCCATGAATATCTTTAATATGCAAATAATAACAATCTCAAATAGTGGTAGGGCCCATCACAAGATACCTAGCACAACATCAATATCTAGTCTTTAGACAGAAATATTGACTTGTAAGTGGTACTCTTGCCGTAATGATCAAACATTGACGATAAAATAATCTTTGGACCGATTTATTGATCACATATTAATTCAAATAATCGCCACATATTTATTACCACAGGTGTACGTGCAATTCGGCTAAATATCAATCTTCCTTTGGGCCGATCAATATTCCCATGAATAGCACACACACGAACACCTTTTATATTCTAAGTTAATTAATTTCCACAAGAAAGGTTGCTTTGACAACATATTGCCTCAATCAATTCATTTTCGAATATTATACCTCTCGAAAGAGTCCTTAGTACTAAAATTTGAGAAAGAAAACCACCAATTTTGCCCATTTTATTCAGTTTGAAACTTTAGGGGCCTAAGGGTTAATAATTCAAGACTTTAGGGGGCAACATTAATTAATTCCAAACATTAGGGGCCAAAATTAATAATTTTAAAACTTTAGGGGCCAAAAATTAATCAATTCAAAACTATAGGGCCAATTTGAATTGATTATTAAACTTTGAGGGCTTTAATTATAAAATTTAGACCTTTAATGGCCCGAATTAATTAATTTTTTAAACTTTAGAGATTGAATTATTAAACCCATAACTTTAAAGGCCCAATTGTACAAGCTTTAAACTTTAGGGACCGAAACTTTAAATTTTAACCCTAATGTGAAATTACATGCAAGGACCTCAAATTAATCAATTTACATGTGAAGTCCCCATCCCCAAAATCTCACTGAAACTGAAAGAAAACCCTTAAAAAGAAAATTTTCTGCCTCTTCCTTGCTTGGTGGCGCACTCTGGTGCCGGCCTACAGGCAGCAACGCCGCACGTTGCTGTAAGTCTCGCGCTACTGCCCCTACAGCTCGCGTTGACCTAAAAAAAATTTATTTTACTACAAAATATCTGGAATTCTTTTAAAAAATCCATAATCTGAAAATTTCTTAAACCTCAATCCAAATTGTGAAAGACAATAACGAAAAATATACTGGAAAAGTTTTCAAATTCAACAAAATATATAGATCCAAATTGTCAAATCTGAAAACTCCAAAAATATTGCAAGAACCAAAAAAATTATTCGATTCTCAATGATCCAACATGAAAGGACTTTGATACCACTTGCAGGAGAAATTGTTACCTTCATAATCACCAGATCTTCATGTTGGATCATCAAAGATATATAAACTATAGTGGAAGCGTACCTGAATCGGACATGGTTGATTATAATAGTTGAATCTTGCAATTTTGTCTTCCAAATCAACAAGCGGCCCTTAATTCTCTCTGGTGATAGGAGACAGAATAGAATGAGCAATGCACGTGTGATCTAGGGACTATAACCATATTTATATAGTGATGTCCTTTAAACTAATTTGACCCGTCATAAAATTAGGAACTTTGCCCCGATCTCTAAACATAAAAGACTCACATTTTAATTGAATACATTAAAAACCAAAATATCGAAATCTTATTATATCACTTTTAACCGAGATTAACCGAATTTGATAGCCTTTAATTTAACACACAATAATTCATATCTATAAGCCCACGATCGTTTAAAATTCTTTACAAAGATCTCAAATCGCATAGTCGAGTTTAATAAGTTTTTGAATTCAGTTCATGTCAACTATAATTATTTAAGTGGTTTATCTCATATAGAAATTAATGATTTTGAGAATTCGGTTCATCCTGGTGGTAAGGTAATTTTGAAACAAGTGATGAACTACTTCATTTAAAAGATTTATCTAAAGAAATTAATGAGAATATTTATTTTTTAAACTTCGTGTTCAACACGAACCCATTCTTATATCAAGTTGACGTGTGCATGATTATTGTAATTTAGTGGCGGAAAAACTTGAATATAGGTCTTTTGCTTGAATATTTTAAAAGTTTCAAAAGTTTAGGTTGTCAGAGAAATGAGTTTTATTCATTAAAATTTAGAGCATGGTGTCACGGGCCTAGTTTCGTTACACCCGAACAAACTAGAACCGTGCGGCCTTAACATTCTACAATTCCCGCACCTCACGAGAAAACGTTAAGTCAGCCTTTCCACGCCCACAAATAATTTAACCAATGATGCTAAATTATACCCACGTTGAGAAGAGAACTTTGAAGTAAGTAAGATATAGAAAACAAGTAAAGATGGGGAAACTTTCTTTGTATAAATGAAGGGAAAAACTTTACAATCTCTCTAATAAATAAACTCACTTCACTCTACATTCTCTACCATCTATATCATCCCATTTACAAATGACACTACATCTCTATTTATAGGAAAACTTAAACCTCCTTAACATTTCACTTTACAACTCATACTTAGTTGTCGCCACCTCGTGCTTGAAATAACAATAATTAATTTAAAAACTCACTTATAAGTTAACTTTTTACATGTAGTAAAATATACTTTGCATTTATTTCAATTGTTTCTCACTTCTATGATGCTTTCATTACATATTTTTAAGATTTGAGGATGAATTTTCAGTTCCGAATTTAATGAAGGTGAAACTTAACGTAATAAGACGAGAACTGTGTGTATTATGAGAAGAAATATATGTTCATAGTTGTATCTTTAATAAATTAACAGGCTGACTATTTCATATGTTGATTTTCATAAGTTTTCATTCAAGGTAATGTTCTTAGCAGCACCACCTAGTCTGTTGTTTAGAAGTAGTGTTGCTACCTAGCATAGTCTTTCGTTCGAGACTCGAGAGGCAAAATAATGTGATACTTGAATTTTTTTAAAAAAATTATTTACAATAAAAATTTGAGGGACTTCACTCGTGAGGTTTTTTTTCCAACAAGCAAAATTTATATACATGTGTATTAGATACAAAGCATGTTAATTAATTTCTCTTTAAAAATATTTTCAACCTAAAATCAATACAAAACCATAGTGTCGATTCATTACAACTGATAAATTTATAACTTCAATAAGAAGTTTTCATGTACGCTTCATCTAAAAGTTTGAAAGGCTAAGTGTATAATAAGATCTTCTCATTAAACTCGATAAATTTATTACTTCATTAAGAAGTTATCTTGATGTATTTCACTGAAAAATTTGAAAGGTTAAATATAAAATACAGTCATTTATTTAAATCTAGCGTGTCCTGAATTTATTTTTCTATCTACTTGCATAACTTTAGTAAATTAGGAATTTGCAATAAAAGACCTTAGTTTGTTGTCACGATATCAAGTTGAACCTGTTCATTCAAAAATTTAATCTCTTCATGTGGGAACATAGTTCTTTTTACAAACTTATACTCTTCGACAAGTATGATAACAATGGTTATTAATTTATATTATAATTGAACCAAAAAATTTTAAATTATATTAACAAAAGCAACCTCAGCACAAAGGAAAACTCCAATCGTGAGCTTATACATTAAAGAGTCGTCCTAATTTGATCTCATCCTAAGAAAGAAACTCGGGGCATTCACTGGTGGAAGAGGACAAAAAGTACGAAGTCTAGCCTAAACTTGCCCTTTCGTACACAGACAAGAAAAAGAAAAAGAAAAGGAAAAGGATTCGTATATTTTTTTTTGTTGAAATATGGGTATGGGTAGCATCTGTTGGTATTGTCATAGGCGACGGTATTTATTTTCTTATTTAATAGATTTATGGTGCTTTTACACTGTGTAAAATAGGTTCGACATTAGTACCAGTAAAATTAGTAACGTGATGACTATAGTTACAAGTACTGAGTTGCCTAACTCAAGCTAATCCCCCATTTAGTAGCAATTTTTCACACTAAAAAAAATCATTTTTTTTACAATTATTTCATTATTTTAACAGTTATTTTTTACTTACTTACTCATAGGTGGAATCTACTTTTCTCTCTATCGGTCAAAAAATCAATTCTCATAATCACTACAGAACAAGTTTTAAATCAACTTACTTTAAAACACATGGATTATGCGTTTATGGATGGGAACTGAGAATGGATTCCTTGAAGGAAGAAAAAGCTACTTCTGTTCCAAGGAGTGCTTCAACTTCATAAAGCAGCTTCTTATATCGTGCAGCACCACCTGCCAGTACTGAAGCTGAGGAAGGGGACAAACTGGATTAGCTTTTCCACTGCTCGAATGTGGTTTCTTGATATTTTCCCTCTCAAGTTGCTGAAATTTCTATGTTAAGCAAAATTCCAATCAGGTTTTACTGTCCTGATTGACAGGCAAACTTGATTGTACGTGCATCAAATTAATCTTGAGAAATGCACGAAGAATTTTATTGTCCCTTCTCCCTACTGCTTGTTGAAAATCTTCGAGAATGTCGTGCGGTAATGAATAAATATTCTAGCAGAATTTCGACTTCCAAAATTAGCGCAATAAATTAGAATGAATAATGGTCGAGGCAAGAGTTAGACTCTTTCTCCTTAAGATGAAAATGTCTCGCACTGGTGTTGATGGTCTCCTGGCACTCGTCTCTCAAGTTACAACAACCTCGACTTGTAATGGTAGCACTCCAAATTACAAGACCTGACGAACCTACTAATATTTGATTTCTCGAGAATCAGAGAACTAAGATGTACGAAAATAATAGTTGGGACTGAAATGCAAATATATGGAATACTGCAGGACAGAAGGACAATATTGCAGGAGAAAAGAAGTAGAATAAATTTTCTGGAGTGAATCAAAAATGGGGATCTGGGTTCTATTTATAGAAGTTGAAAAGTTGTGCCCAAAAGACACAACAGTCGAAAGGTTGTGTCTTAGAACAGGCATAATCCATTTGGACAGGCAGTTAAAATTGTCACCAACCGCCAATTTCTAGAAGAATCCACATGTCTTGCACAAAAAATTCGGGGAAGAAAAAATAAATAATATAATAAAAATATATTATTTAATTAATAAAATAATATAATTTAAAATATTATTTTACCAAAAATATATATACCAATTGGACCAAGCCCAAGCCCAAGCCCCAGACCCGGGCCTCGGCCCGTGCTCGTGCCATGCCGAGCAGAGCCGGCTGATCGGATGGATGGCGGTTGCGACTCACGCGTGTGGGCTTTAGTTGAACCTACTAGCATGTAAGTTCTCTCCCCTCTAAAGACTAGTGGCACCCTTTAGTGCCCAAACCCAAGTTCTTAACTTGAGTTATATAAAGTGGTTTTTATTCTTCTAATTTTCCATGTGGGATTAACACTTTCCAATTTTCCACCAATTTTTATTCTTAATTTATTTCAACTTCAAGTGGTCATTTTTTGGCTTTAATTTCCCACTCACCCTTAATTAGTTTTGAGAAATAAATACATATATCAATTCTACTTATGGAGTAGAATGCACTTAGCCAAATAAATCATTTATCCAACTAACGGGACCCACTTAAATCATTTCGTTCTTACCTTTGTGTGGTAATTTATTTAAAATGTGGTTTGCTGAGAGAACTGTTTCCCCCCACAAGTTCTGAGGTAAACCAGAACTGATTAACATAGCATTCTGATTCTTTAAGAGTACGATTTTCGCGTTCAGCAATACCATTTGACTGAGGTGAATACGGTGCTGTGGTTTGATGAATAATCCCAGAAACAGAACAAAATTCTTCAAACGGTGCCCCATATTCTCCACCTCTGTCACTACGTATAACTTTTATTCGTTTTCTAAGTTGATTTTCAATCTCGCTCTTGCATTGCTTAAATGCTTCTAAAGCTTCATTTTTGCTTCTTAGCAAATATACATAACAGTACCTAGTGCAGTCATTTATAAAAGTAATAAAATACTTTTTTCCTCCTCTAGTTTGTATGAACTTTAAGTCAGTTCTAGAGGATTTGAGTTCCTTTCCACTGAATGAAATGGTGTTTTAGCTAATTTAGCATCTACACAAGTTTCGCATTGATGATATTGATGAAATGAAATTGAAGGCAATAGATTTAAACTTACTAATTTACGTAAAGTTTTAATATTAACATGTTCTAATCTATCGTGCTGTAAGTTAGAGGACTCAATCAAGTAAGCAGAAGATTTAATTTTATTAATATCAAAATTATGAAGTACAGGCATTACATTCATTTTGAATAGCACATTGGCTATGTACCTTTTGCCCACAAACATGTCACTTTTGGTAAGTATAAACTTATCAGACTTAAAGACTAGCCTAAACTCATTTTTGCTTAACAAAGCTCCGGATACCAAGATTTTGAGAATATCAGGAACATGCTACACATTGACGAGAGTTACTTCTTTTCCTGATGTCATCTTCAGCACTACTTTACCCAGACCAACAATTTTGGATGTTGTCGAGTTTTCCATAAATAATTGTCGTCCATTGATAGGAGTGTAAGATGAAAACATCTCCGTTTCGGCACAAACATGTCGAGTAGTGCCTGTGTCTATGAACCATTCTCTTGGACCATGTTTGCTTCAAATACAACAGCTGAAAGCATTAGTTCAGACACATCGCTAGACAATTTATCTTCCTCGGTCAAATGTACTTGGTCCATTTTGTTTTGCTTTTTCTGTGGCAATCCTTTGCGATGTGACCAGACTTACCCTAGTTATAACAATCTCCTTTGAATTTATTAGCCTTTTTTTTGCTTGCCATTACCTAAGTGTTTTCTTTTTTTTGCTAGTATTTGGCTCTACCAAATTGGCTTGAGCCTCTATATGCAACTTTCCAAACTTCTTCTCAAAATTTTGATTGTATTCCTCAGTTCTTAGTCTTACAATCAGATCTTCAAGTCCCATTTCCTTGCGTTTATGTTCCAGGTAGTTTTTGAAATATTTCCACATTGGAGGTAATTTCTCAATAATAGCGACGACCTGAAATGACTCACTGAGCTTCATACCTTCTGCACATATATCATGCAAGATGATTTACAGCTCTTAGACTTGATTCATCACTGTTTTAGAATCTATCATCTTGAAATCTAAGAATTTTCTCCACAACGAATTTCTTTAATCTAGCATCTTCCGTTTTTTACTTCTTTTCCGATGATTCCCACAGTAACTTAGCTGTCTTGACTGAACTGTATATGCTATATAGTATGTTGTCAAGTTAATTGAGGATATAGTTCCTGCACAGGAAGTCACTATGACTCCGTGCATCGAATGCTACTCGTTTATTAAAATCTGTTTCTTCCACCTCAACAGTTGGAGCATCTTCACTCAATAAATTTGCCAAATTCAGAGTTGTGAGATAAAACAGCATTTTCTATTGCCATTTTTTAAAATCCACTCCTGTGAATTTTTCTTGTTTCTCCCCCTGAGCATTGTTTGGAGGTACGAAGGATGTCTTGTTATTTGCCATAGTCTAACAAAATTTCAGAATATAAATTAGCACATAAATAAAAAAATTTCGTCTTAAGATTGTTGAAAATATTTGAGAATGTCGTGCGGTAATGAATAAATATTCTGGCAGAATTTCGACTTAAAAAATTAGCACAATAAATTAGAATGAATAATGGTAGAGACAAGAGTTCGACTCTTTCTCCTTAAGACGAAAATGCCTTGCACTATTGCTGACGGTCTCCTGACACTTGTCTTCCAAGATACAACGATCTCGACTTGTAATAGTAGCATTCCAAATTACAAGACCTGACGAACCTACTAATATTTGATCTCTCGAGAATCGGAGGACTAAAATGCATGAAAATAATATTTGGGACTGAAATGCAAATATATGGAATACTACAGGATAGAAGGACAATATTGTAGGAGAAAGGAAGTAGAATAAATTTTCTAGAGTGAATAAAAACTAGAGATATGGGGTCTATTCATAGAAGTTGAAAGGTTGTGCCCAAAAGACACAACAGTCGAAAGGTTGTGTCTTAGAACAGACATAACCCATTTGGACAGACAGTTAAAGCTGTCACCAACCGCCAATTTCTAGAAAAATCCACGTGTCTCGCACAGAAAATTCGGGAAAGAAAAAATAAATAATATAATAAAAGTATATTATTTAATTAATAAAATAATATAATTTAAAATATTATTTTTCCAAAAATATATATACCAACTGGCCTAAGCCCAAGCCCCGGGCCCGAACCCGAGCTCGTGTCGTGCCAAGCCGAGCCGACCGATAGGACGGATGACTGCTGCGGCGTGAACGTGTGGGCTTTAGTTGAACCTACTAGCATGTAGGTCCTCTCCCCTGTAAAGACTAGTGGTACCCCTTGGACCCAAACCTAAATCCTTAACTTAAGTTATATAAAGTGGTTTCTATTCTTCTAGTTTTCCTATGTGGGATTGGCACTTTCCAATTTCCCAACAATTTTTATTCTCAATTTATTTCAACTTCAAATGGTCATCTTTTGACTTTAATTTCTCATTCACCCTTAATTAGTTTTGAGAAATAAATACATATATCAATTCTACTCATGGAGTAGAATGCATTTGGCCAAATAAATCATTTATCCAGCTAATGGGACCTACTTAAATAATTGGTCAAAAGTTGGTCAAACAAACTAATTATTCCAATTTTCCAACACTGCGATCTCTTAGTTGTCTTGGACTCTCACAATATCCCCAATTTTATTCTATATATTTTCTTGATGGCAATGTAATTGAATTCTTAAGCTTGGTTCCCTTTTCTGATAACGTATATAACTATTTAAATGTTATCTTGGTTCTGGCCTGAGTGTAGGCCTAAGTATTTGGGGATTGTTTTATCCCTATTTATTGTTTATTCTTTCTTCATTTCTCGTTCTGATATCAGGTTTGGGCTAACATGTTCATTTTAAACTACTACTACGTACTACCTTTTTTCCTACAACTATGGTTATGCTACTTTTATTGCTATAGCCCTTAACTTCATATGTTCTTATGTAGATTTAGTTAGATCTATATCTTAGGCATTATAGTGCATTTTTTAAGGTAAAATCAGGTTTTTAGTCCATTAATCAAATCAACTATTGGGCTGTGATGCCAAATTATTTTTTGGTGGACCAGCCCATTTGGGCTATGATGATAAAAATAGATGACCCAACATATACTACTAAGCCCTTGCCCAATAACGTATTGTAATGGACTCTTAACCTGACCCAAAATCCTTTGATACAAGTGTGTTGCTCTGGTCCTTTTGATCTTCTAAATCTAACATCTACGGTGACACTTATTAATATAAATATAAGGTCTGAGATTTTTTTGCCCTAAATTTTTTAGTCTTTTGTGCCTCTTCGTGAGTCTTCTGTAGAATCTTCTGGGTTTCCTCACTTCAAGACTTTGTGTCTCTGCCTCTTTTCCTTCTTGGTGAAACTCTCCCTTTAATTGGTAAACCCTTGGTTTTTCGATGGTTCAATGTGTGTAGAATCTTGGTGATTCTTCAATTTTAAGTTGTGAAAAGTTTTCTGTTGGTTTCTTGGAGAGTCTTTCGGACCATTGAAGCAACCATTTTTGTGTCGGGTTCTAGTGGATGTGGTTTGTGAGTTTATCCTTTGTAAAGACAAGTACAGGGTGGATCTGAGCCTAAAATCTATGAGATCCTGATGCCATAGTCTTGAGTCTGTAACTTGTACTTGGTGGTGTCGATTTTGGGGTCACTCTTGTAACAGTGGTATCAAAACCTTAAGAGGTTGGTCGAGTGCCTATGTCTATGAACCATTCTCTTGGATTGTCTACCATGTTTGCTTCAAATACGACAGCTGAGAGCATTAGTTCAGACACACCGTTAGACAATTTGTCTTCCTCGGTCAAGTGTACTTGGTCACTTTTGTTTTGCTTTTTTAGTGGCAATCCTTTGCGATGTGACCAGGCTTACAGTAGTTATAACAATTTCATTTGAGTTTCTTAGCTTTATTTTTTGCTTGCCATTATCTAAGTGTTTTCTTTTTCTTTTTCTTTTTTTTTTTGCTAGTATTTGGCTCCACCAAATTAGCTTTAGCCTCCATATGCAACTTTCCAGACTTCTTCTCAAAATTTCAATTATCTTCCTCAATTCTTAGTCTTACAATCAGATCTTCAAGTCCCATTTCCTTGCGTTTATGTTCCAGGTAGTTCTTGAAATATTTCTACATTGGAGGTAATTTCTCGATAATAGCGGCAACCTAAAATGACTCATTGAGCTTCATACCTTCTGCATGTATATCATGCAAGATGATTTGCAGCTCTTGGACTTGATTCATCACTGTTTTAGAATCTATCATCTTGATATCTAAGAATTTGCCCACAGCGAATTTCTTTAATCCGGCATCTACCGTTTTGTACTTCTTTTCCTATGATTCCCACAGTAACTTAGCTGTCTTGACTAAATTGTATACGATGTATAGTGTGTTTCAAGATAATTGAGGATGTAGTTCCTACATAGGAAGTCACTATGACTCCATGCATCAAATGTTGCTCGTTTTTTAAAATCTGTTTCTTCCTCCTCAACAATTGGAGCATCTTCACTCAATAATTTTGCCAAAATCAGAGTTGTGAGATAAAACAGCATTTCCTATTGCCATTTTTTAAAATCCACTCCTGTGAATTTTTTCTCTCCCTGAGCATTGTTTGAGGGTACGACGGATGTGTTGTTATTTGTCATAGTCTAACAAAGTTTTAGAATATAAATTAGCACGTAAATAAAAAAATTTCGTCTTAAGGTTGTTGAAAATATTTGAGAATGTCCTGCGGTAATGAATAAATATTCTGGCAGAATTTCGACTTACAAAATTAGGGCAATAAATTAGAATGAATAATGGTCAAGACAAGAGTTCAACTCTTTCTCCTTAAGACGAAAATGCCCCGCACTCGTGCTAACGGTCTCCTGGCACTCGTCTCCTAAGATACAATGACCTCAACTTGTAATAGTAGTACTTCAAATTACAAGATCTGACGAATCTACTAATATTCGATCTCTCGAGAATCGGAGGATTAAAATGCACGAAAATAATATTTGGGATTGAAATGCAAATATATGGAATACTACAAGATGGAAGGACAATATTGCAGGAGAAAAGAAGTAGAATAAATTTTTTGAAGTGAATAAAAATTGGGGATCTGGGGTCTATTTATAGAAGTTGAAAGGTTATGTCCAAAAGACACAACAATCGAAGGTTGTGTCTTGGAACAGACATAGCCCATTTGGACATATAGTTAAAACAGTCACCAACCGCCAGTTTCTAGAAAAATCCACGTGTCTCGCACAGAAAATTCGGGGAAGAAAAAATAAATAATATAATAAAAATATATTATTTAATTAATAAATAATATAATTTAAAATATTATTTTACCAAAAAATATAAATACCAACTGGGCCAAGCCCAAGTCCCGGGCCCGGATCCGGACCCGTGCTTGTGCTGTGTCGAGCCCAGCCGGCCGATCAGATGGACAGCGACTGCTGCGCACACGTGTGGGCTTTAGTTGAACCTACTAGCATGTAGGTCCTCTCCCATCTAAAGACTAGTGGTACTCCTTGGGCCCAAACCCAAATCCTTAACTTGAGTTATATAAAGTGATTTCTATTCTTCTAGTTTTCCTATATGGGATTGGCACTTTCCAATTTCCCACCAATTTTTATTCCCAATTTATTTCAACTTCAAATGGTCATCTTTTGACTTTAATTCTCATTCACCCTTAATTAGTTTTGAATTTTATTCTATATATTTTCTTGATGGCAATGTAATTGAATTCTTACACTTGGTTCCCTTTTATGATAACGTATATATAACTACTTAAATGTTATCTTGGTTCTGGCCTAAGTATAGGCCTAAGTATTTGGGGATTGTTGTGTCCCTATTTATTCTTTCTTCATTTCTCATTCTAATATCAGGTTTGGGCTAACATGTTCATGTTAAACTACTACTACGTACTCCCTTTTTTCCTACAACTACGATTATGCTATTTTTATTACTATAGCCCTTAACTTCATATGTTCTTATGTAGATTTAGTTAGATCTGTGTCTTGTGCATTATAGTGTATTTTTGAAGGTAAAATCAGGTTTTTAGTCCATTAATCAAATCAACTATTGGGCTATGATGCCAAATTATTTTTTGGTAGACCAGCCCATTTGGGCTATGATGATAAAAATAGATGACCCAACAGATACTACTAAGCCCTTGCCTAATAACGCATTGTGATGGACTCTTAAGCCGACCCAAAATCCTTTGATACAAGTGTGTTGCTCTGGTCCATTTGATCTTCTAAACCTAACATCTACGGTGATGACTTATTAATATAAATATAAGGTCTGAAATTTTTTGGCCCTGATTTTTTAGTCTCTTATGCCTCTTCGTGAGTCTTCTGTAGAATCTTTTGGGTTTCTTTGCTTCGAGACTTTGTGTCTCTGCCTCTTCTCCTTCTTGGTGGAACTCTTCCTTTAATCAGTAAACCCTTGGTTTTCTGATGGTTCAGTGTGTGTAGAATCTTGTTGATTCTTCAATTTTGAGTTGTGAAGAGTTTTCTGTTGGTTTCTTGGAAAGTCTTTCGGACCATTGAAGCAACCATTTCTGTGTCTGGTTCTAGGGGCTGTGGTTTGTGAATTTATCCTTTGTAAAGACAGGTACATGATGGATATGAACCCAAAATCTATGAGATCTTGATGCTATGATCTTAAGTCTGTAACCTATACTTGGTGTCGATTTTGGGTTCGCTCTTGTAATAGTGGTATCAGAGCCTTAAGAGGCTGGTCGAGTCCCCATCTCCGACTCTTGGACATGGAAAATTAATTTTCACACCCAGATTTTGAGAGATATGACAATGATCGAAACCCTAGATCTGTTCTGCGATGGATCTTAACTTGGTTTATGGTTATTTACATTTTTCTTGGTGAACTGACATGTGTTGTTGGTGATTTTGCAGGAATAAGTGGATTTCGAAATTTTCTCGGTGAAGTGGTTTGAAAATAATTGGGCCTTCTGCATGATACTTAATCTGTCGGTCGAAATCTTTAACTCTCTTGAGTCTTTTAATTGTGATACATGATTTACTGCTGAGTGTTGTGAAATTGTGCATATTCTTGTGTTGATTGTGTTCTGAAATTTGGAATATTGCAAATATACTCTTTACTCAAAGTGTTCTACATGAGTTTTAAACTTTGTGAATAATTCCTGATTTCGGTATACTGATTATTGATTAATCATTGATCCCTGTAGTCTGCCTATTGCTCAATCTTTGTAATTGTTAATTGATACTTTGTCTTTAATACTGTACACTTTGAACTGTACTATTGTGGACTTAGGTTGAGCCTTGACCTGAGGTCTTTGAGCCTCACGAAATCCTGGTCAACTTAGGACACATCATGCACTCTGAAGTGGTTTATTATTATTCTCTGATTAGTAACTATTTGTTACTATTCACTGTGTTATATTCTTTTGAGATTTCATATAGTGTGTGATACTCTGTGTTGTCATATATTCTGTGAAATATCTTCTTGTGCTTCTGGCTCAACTTCAACCCTCAAAACTTTCTTGTGTTGGTAAAAAACTTCAAATGACAATGGTAACGTTTGAACTTTGGATTTTTAATAGAAAAGGGGATTTCCCCATTTGGCAGCAAAAAATAAGGGGGGTTCTTGTTCAACAGAAAGTGTCTAAAGCTATAACTAGTGAATATCCTGATACTATGACCGATGAAAAAAAATCTAAAATCGATGAACTTGCCTATACTTCCATTATTCTTCACTTTTCTGATCCAGTATTAAGAAAGGTGGGAAATTGGATAATGCGAAAGCCTTATGGGATAAACTTGAAGAACTTTATTTGGTAAAATCGTTACCTAATAAACTATTTCTGTTGGAGAAATTTTCCAGTTTCAAAATTGATATGTCTCGAGACTTAGATGATAATCTTGACACTTTTAATAAGCTGGTACAAGATATAACTAATGCTGGGGAACAAGTATCTGAAGAATATAAGGCTGTAATTTTGTTAAATTGCATACCTGATGTGTATAGAGATGTTGAAAAAGCTTTTAAGTATGGTAGAGAGTCTTTAACACCTGAGATAATGATTAATGCCTTAAGAAGCAAAGATTTTGGAAGTTAAATCTGAGAGACATGGCAAGGAAAAGTGAGAACCTGTTTGTGAGAGATTGATCACTGACCAGACATAGTAATAATCAGGGTAACCAAAATAATCAGTGGAATAATACCTCTAAGAAGAAGGAAAAGGGTAGACAAAGGTCAAAATCTAGAAATGGAGCTAGAAAATGTTATGGTTGTTGTAAAATAGGTCACTATATTAAGGACTGTTTTAAAAAGAAAAATGAGCAAAGAGAGGTTAAAATTGATGAAAGAAACATAGTTGAGCCTCTAGGTGAGGGTATTGTTGATGTCTATGTTGTAACTGAGTCCACATCTAATTTGAACTCTACAAATTATGCAGATAATTCAAATCAAAGTGTAGAATGGATCTTAGATTTAGGTTGTACCTTTCATATGACCTCTAGAAAGCATTGGTTGCTTGATTTTAAGGACTTAGATGGTGGTGAGGTAGTTATGGGTAATAATGTAGCCTGTAAAGTGTTGAAGATAGGTAGTGTGACTTTAAAATTTGATAATGGATATACCTTTATCTTAGAAAGGGTGAGGTATGTACTAGATTTAAATACAAAATTTGATTTCAGTTGGGAACTTAGATGACATAGGTCTCCAAGGAAAATTTGGAGATGGTTTCTTGAAAATAGTTAAAGGATCCTTAGTTATTTTCAAGGGTATTAAAAGAAATGGGATCTATGTCACTAAGGCAAATGTGTTGAGTCATACTGTAGAATCATCTATGGCTGAGAGTGATGCTACATTGAAATGGCATAATAGGTTAGCCCATCTGAGTGAGAAAGGCTTATACATCTTAAGTCAGAAGGGTGCATTTGGTAGTGACGTGATTTCAAAAATTCCCTTTTGTGAATATTGTACTTTAGGCAAACAACATAGACTTTACTTTAGTACAGAAAAACATAGGACCATATGTATCCTAAAGTATATACATTCTGATTTGTAGGGACCATCATCCACCACCTCTCAAGGTAAGAATAGGTACTTTTTATCCCTAATTGATGATTTTTCAAGAAAAGTATGGGTATTTCTTTTGAAACAAAAATCAGACACTTTTGGAAAATTTAAAACTTGGAAAACTTTGATTGAAAATCAAATGGATAAAAAGATTAAAATTCTAAGAACAGATAATGGATTAGAATTTGTAATGCTGATTTTGAAAAATTGTGTAAGGATGATGGCATTTTGAGACATAAAATAGTACCGTATACTCCACAATAGAATGGTATAGTTGAGAGGATGAATAGGACAATCCTTGATAATGTTCGGTGTATGATGTTTAGTTCAGGTGTCTTTAAAGTGTTGTGGGGGAAGGCTGTTATGACAACAGTTTACATCATAAATAGGACCCAACTAGTGCATTAGATGATAGAACACCTGAGGAAGTGTGGACAGGTTGGTTGGCTGACTATACACACTTAAAAACCTTTGGTTTGCAGCATATTCACACCAAAGTGTAGGAAAACTTGAGCCTAGATCCCAAAAATGTGTTTTTATGGGGTATTCTGAAGGAATGAAGGGGAACAAGCTTTGGGTGAGAGAAATTGGGGGTTTTAAGATGATAACTAGTAGGATTTGATCTTTAATGAAAATGAGATACCTTGCTTAAGTAGAAAGGCCTCTAGAGAGGTGAGGAAGAAGAAAATATTAGACTGCAGCTGGAACTTAAACATTTACCTAATCACGTTGTTGAAAATCAAGATGAAAATGAAATTGTGGAAGAATCAGGAAATGAGACTGTTCAAGTTCCTACTGGTGAATTAGTGAACCCCTTAAGTGATTATCAGTTACCTAGAGATAAGGTTAGAAGAGAAATAAGAGAGCCTATTAGGATGCAAGACTATATGTCTCTTGCTATGTTGTCTTATTAGGAATTAACGTTTAAGGAGCCTAAATCCTTTGAAGAAGCCATTAGTTGTCAATTTTCTAAGGAATGGCATCTTGCTATGGAGGAAAAAATTAGGTCTTTAGTGAAAAATAAGACCTGGAGCTTAGTGCCTAAACCTGAAAATAAATCTTTAGTTGACTGTAAGTGGGTTTATGCGGTAAAAGAAGGCAATCCCCCTAATCAGCCCTTTAGATTTAAGGCCATATTAGTGGCTAAGTGGTTTACCCAAAAACTCGGCCTAGATTACAATGAAATCTTTTCTCCCGTTGTAAAATATACTATCATTAGAGTCATGCTTGCATTAGTCGCACAATATGATTATGAATTAGAGCAAATGGATGTTAAAATTGCGTTCTTGCATGTTGACCTTGATGAAACCATATATATGAGACAGCCACAATGTTTTATTGATAACAGAAAATCTGATTATGTATGCCTGTTAAAATGATCTCTTTATGGCTTAAAACAATCTCCTAGGCAATGGTACAAACACTTTGATAACTTTGTGTCTTCAGCTGGCTTTGTGAGAAGTTCCTTTGACCATTGTTTGTATTTTAAAAAGGATAACAGCAACTATGTGAGAGTTTATTTGCTGTTATATGTGGATAATATGTTGCTAATTGACCAGAAAATGAATGATATAAATGAGATTAAAAAGGTTCTAAGTGCTGAATTTGAAATGAATGACCTAGGGCATGCTAAAAGGATTTTAGGGATGGATATTAAAAAGAATAGGTCACAGCAGTTATTACTTTTGTACAAACTGATTATGTGAAAAAGGTCATATCAAAGTTTGCTATGCATGATTCTAAATCTTTGACATTACCCCTTGCATGTTGTTTTAAGTTGAGTAAAGATCAGTGTCCACATGATGAATTTGACATTAAATATATGGAAAAAGTGCCATATTCTAATGTTGTTGGATCTGTAATGTACACCATGGTTTGCACACAACCCGATGTTGCACATGCTATAAGTACCTTAAGTAGATTTATGTCCAACCCTGGCCCCGAACATTGCAATGCAATGAAATGGTTATTAAGGTACTTGAAAGGCTCAGCAGACTTAGGCTTATGTTTTAGACCTAATAAGGAGTGAGTTAGATTAAAGGGATATGTAGATTCTGATTATGCCGGTGATAGAGATGATAGAAAGTCAACTACAGCCTATATGTTTACTTTATGTGATACTTGTATTAATTAGAAGTCTCAATTGCAATCTATTATAGCCTTATCAACTACAGGCTGAATATGTGGCTGCAACCAAGGCCATTAAAGAGGCCTTATGGCTGAAAGGTCTCCTAAATGAGGTAAATGAATCTGTTGATCCTGTTGTTTTATATTCGAACAGTCAAAGTGCCATACATTTATGTAAAAATCCAATTTTTTCATGAAAGAACAAAAGACATATATATAAGAATTCATTTTATAAGAGATATTGTACAAAAAGAATCTATTTTGCTTGAGAAAATCCCTACTCAGTTTAATCCCGTTGATATGAGTACTAAGGTACTTCCTCTAAATAAGTTTAAGTCATGTTTGCAATTTTTAAAAATTGATATTGGGTAAATTTTTTGTTGGTGCAGGTGTATATGGCTTGGTGCTGATGATCTGAAAGGAATTATATCAATTGCTTGAGAAACCTATTGTTATATTTTCTTTGTCTTTATGTTTTTCTTTTTCTTTTTTATCATTAGCATCAGGGGGGGAGATTTATTGGGCTGTGATGCCAAATTATTTTTTGACAAACGAACCCATTTGGGCTATGATGATAAAAATAGATGATCCAACATATACTACTAAGCCCTTACCCAATAACGCATTGTGATGGACTCTTAACCCGACCTAATATCCTTTGATACAAGTGTGTTGCTCTGGTCCATTTGATCTTCTAAACCTAACATCTACGATGATGACTTATTAATATAAATATAAGATCTGAGATTTTTTTACCCTAATTTTTTAGTCCCTTGTGCCTCTTCGTGAGTCTTCTGTAGAATCTTCTGGGTTTCTTCTCTTCGAGACTTTATGTCTCTACCTCTTCTCCTTCTAGGTGGAACTCTCCCTTTAACTAGTAAACCCTTGGTTTTCTGATGGTTCTGTGCATGTAAAATCTTGGTGATCATTTGATTTTGAGTTATGAAGAGTTTTCTGTTGGTTTCTTGGAGAGTCTTTCGGACCATTGAAGCAACCATTTTTGTGTCGAGTTCTAGGGGTTGTGGTTTGTGAGTTTATCCTTTGTACAGACGGGTACAAGGTGGATCTGAGCCCAAAATCTATGAGATCTTGATGCTATGGTCTTGAATCTGTAACCTATACTTGGTGTCGATTTTGGGTTCACTTTTGTAACATCAACAACTATTTTACTGCTACAATTTAAACACAATAGTAAGGCAAGTTACATGCAAAAGATACTACTTAGCAACTATGCCTCTTTACAAGTGGTTCAAATTTGAGTGTACCTCATTGAAATAAAATGTTACACTCCTATTATCTACCTACTGTTTGAAAGTACTATAGAAATAGGTGATACTAGATAAAAGTTCTCCCAATTGGCACCGTTAATTTTGATATAGGTACTAATGCCATAAGAATAGGTATTGATACTTTTTTCCTGCTGTGTAAATGAAGATGTAAATGGTATCATATTTTAGTATCATGTGACTTATCAGACTACGAAGTACATAAATATCACTCTCGACCGATGAACCTCTCCTCGAGAGCGAGGGGGCTTCTCTCCTCGATCAAGAAACTAAAAGCGATGTACAAGATCAATGTTAGATAAGACAAATTAACAAACCCCTCACAATTGAAGCATGTAAAATGATTATCTAATCTTCATAACCCCTTTAGTAGCTCAGTTGGTTAGCCCTTTTACTATTGAATTGGAGGTTCTGTGTTCTAAACTCTTCAAGAACAATATTTTTTTTAACGACCCGGACCTCTCACCCAAGCCGTTAGCTTACGTACTGTCCGCTTTAGGTGGGCCATGCGCCCATTTATCCTTCACGGCTTTTCTTCGTGTCCCCCAAGATTTGAACTCTTGACCTCTACATGAGAGAGACTTAAGTTGAATCTTGATACCAATTGAGCATGCAAAATGACTTCATTGACACGTTAACCTATTTCAGAGTTTATATAAGGAGAGTCCTACTCAAGGTAAAACAATATATTATATTCTAATATCTATATGAGACTCCTATCTTTGCTTGTGAATCTGACGAATCCATGGATGAGCCAAGGTATGGACTCTGCCATATGGATTGAATAATCCCTCATAAAGGTACTAGAGGGGATGCATCTGCGGATCTTTAATTTTGAAAATAAAAATTGAAAAAACAAATAAAAGGCCAGATCCAATAATAACCATTTCAAGTTTTATTTATCTAAAAGAAAATTGATAAATTTTCAGAAAATGAAAATAAAACCAAGAATTCCTTTTATACCATCTTCAAACATCTTTCAATAATTCTTCCTTTTTTCAATTTTTTTTTCAATTTATTTATTTATTTATTTATTTATTGTGCAGTTATAATTTATAGAAGTGGCTACTGATTTCAACTTCTCTGTTTTCAACTATTACCTTTTGTTGGGAGCAGGGTATACGGTGCAATTTAGCCTCCTTTTAAGAAGAATTTATGAACGACTTAATTTATAAATAGATAGAAACAAATAGTAAATGCATTGATGTACTTGTATGTCTATATAATGCAATGTTCCAAATGACGTAATGCGTGGCAATGCGTTGAGGTCAAGTTATGGGCTACGCAAGCTTAGGCCAGACTCAGGTGTAAAAAAGCGTAAAAAGACGTTTTCTTATTTTAATATTGTTTTAATTTTTAATAAATCAAAAAATATTTAATAATTAAAAATAATACTTACTAAATATTTAAAATAGATTCATAGGAACTTCATACATTTTTTTCAAAGTTTCTAACAAAAAAAATAAATTTCAAATTTAAATACAAAATAGTAAATAAGTAGCATAGAAACTTAAATCTTATATAACTCTTTATCAGATTCCAATTCAATAACCTCTTCTTCATCTAATTTGTCCTCTGTGTCTTCCGATACAAAATCCTCTCCGTCGGGCTCTCTTATTTCATTTTGAGCATTTTTAGTACCTCTCAAAGGTTGTAAGATATCATTTTCTACCCCCATCATACTCGTCCTCATCATCACAACCCTCTACAATCCAACCATTAATTATTTTTTAACAAAACAAAATAAAAAAATAAAATAAAAAAGGATGATAATGTGCACATAGTTGTGCCTAGGCGTGCCTTAATGGTCAACAATTGCTATTGACTGCCAAATAAGGCGCCAAGCCACTTGGCTTGGCGTTTTCGCCAAGCATTACGAATTGGCGGCACCAAGGCGCGCATTTGTGGCGCCATTTAGAACATGATATAATGTATAGTTGACAATGAAATTTGACTATTTATAGATATGAAAACCTAGTCCATTTCTGACTCCTCAATTTTGAAAACTCATTTTTCCTCTTATTCAATTTGAATCACTTATTTTATGGATTCACATCTTTTATCAACTTTTTAATCATGTATTTTATCAGAATCTACTAAAAATTCAATTTGCAGACATGAACTTAATTTTCTATCAAATATAAATATCTTATGTTTTAGTTTATCCATAGTTCATCGATAGTAAATTTCTATAAAATCTTTACCTGCTACGTTGAAAATAAATAATAAAATTTAGACCTAGACGCGGATTGGTTTGGTTCGGTTTCATGGAGAACCGAACCAAACCAAAAATTTTAGGGTATTTAGTAAATGGAGCTATCGGGTCCAAATATAATTATGGAACCGTTTAGTTCGGTTCGGTTCGGTTCCGTACTATAATTAAAATTTTTAACATTTATAATAACATTACATAAATACAACTAATGACATATTCAATCGTAATTTTAGTAATGACCTTCAAGATGCTGTTGTAGCACAACAGGTCCTCCTCATGTCGACCTTGGCCAACTTTCCAAAACAATATTTCATGGATCCAGGACATGTCAATATAATGTAGCACAACAGGTCCTCCACATGTTCTATACTTCTATTTGGGTTTTGGCAGGTCAGATGTGTTATGTGTAGGTGATAATGTGTGTAATTTATTTAGGGTTAGTCATTAATGGGTTGGATCGCTTGGATGTTGGGCTAAGAAACGGAAGAATAAAAATGGGCAGTTGGGCTAAAAATTAAAAAATTAGAAACGAAACAAATAATTGGGCAAACAAATTGGATTTAGAAATTGGTTGGATTTGGTCAAGCTAGGCTAGTGCTTGGGAGATGGAGTATCAATCAATCACCTAATTAGTTAATTTGTTTTGAAAAAATTTAAATAATTTGATTTATTCAATATGAAAAAAAAATTAGGAAGATTTGATAATTCGGTTCTTGGTCTAGAACCGAGAATCGAACCCTACCCGTCGATTTTCAATTCAAATTCCTGTTCGGATATTTAACTTGAGAAAAATCGTCGGGTTCGATTCGATCGGTTCGATTCGAGAGTTTTTTCCATCCCTAATAAAATTTGAAAAAGACACGAGGCGTCAAACATCTAAAAAGACAAACTAGCATTATCCCCCACAAGTTGAAGAATCTAATACCTAGTATCCAAATGATCTAGGCATATACTTTTGAAATAATTAGCAGATAAGCCACATGCTTTTAATTAATTAACCACAAATAAAGCAATAAAGTCATGTAAATATGTAAAGCTATTGCACTAGCACGGTGGTACAATTATTCCATAATTTTTAATTAAACCCTATAATTATACTAAATTATCTTTGTTATTACAAAATCATATAATGTGAATGGGAACGTGGTTGCCTGGTGGTGGGGGACCAAAAAAGTGATAACGAGGTAGAGACAAAGAGCCGCGTCTCAGCCACAGTTGACAATTAGGAATAATAAAATGGGTTCGTGTTTTTGTCTGCACAAGTATGCCTGATCGCGGGCAATGTGCTCGCTATTATGTCTAGACTGGAAAAAGGGTTCTTATTGAATACTCAAAAACAGCAAGAATTGGTATATTATGATGGGAATCTGTTTCCTGTTTGCATGGCATAGATGAATGTAGCATTATGGGAACATTCAGAAAGTTAATGGTGATCGCTGAGTCTAAGTGCATGCCATTCCCTATGCATCAAGTCGACTACACATCGAATATTTGATCAAGAAAGTTGAGAAGAAAAACAAGTTAGAATCTTGTTTATAATACTTTTTGTGTCGTTTTAACTAATGATGGTTTTTGAAACAGTGGTTTCTTTTTGGGAAGAACCCAGAAATTAACAAACAGGGAGGTTATTTGTTGAGATGATGTCATTCCCTTTTCTTAGTCTTAAACTATTACCTTAACAGGCCAACACTACCTTTTCTGACTTCTCTGACGCCTCCACCATTGTCCTTTCCACTCTCTTCATACCTTTGTTTTTACACCCTTTCTCAGCATTCCCTTTTCTTTGCTTCTTTCAATTCTCAATTGGGATTTTTCTGTGATTCACTAGTAAGAATCACTTCCGTCTGATGAAGTACTGATACTGCTCTACTCAAAGAGCATTTCTGCTATTTTCTTTCTGGTTAGTTATCTCTGCACGTGCAGATTTCCTAGTATTCTCTTTTCTTTCTTTTTATCTTTTTATTGGGGTATGGAATTTCATTGAAATTAGTCTATAAAACATAGTCTAGAACGATCATGATGTGTTGTTAGCTCTTTTCTTGTCTTTTTTTCCTTGAAATGATTTGCCTGATACCTGTTTGCATATTTTTTAGCAATTATAAAACCAGCGTGATATCTCGGGATGATTTTCGCTTCATCATTAATCACTAAGTTAAAGACATAATAAGACTAATATTTGCTCTCCTGCAGGCGGTTTCAGATGTTGAAGTTACGAACTTTTAACTACTAGAGAGCTATTTGGATTATGTCTATGATATAAACTTACCCTAAAGTTTTCTTCATATTCAATTTTGGATATCAGAATCAGAATTTTAATCCATAGAGCTAAGTTACAAAAAAGGAAGTCATATTTTTAGACGGTCTCAAAATTTAGTAGACAAACCGTGTTACTATTGCCTCCTAAGATTTCTAATATGCACTAAACTCTTGGCTTAATTTCCAACAATAAAAGAACCACTCTTTGGAATTGATTTTTGACTCCTGAAATCCATGTGCTATATCATAAATATGGAGGAACTAGAATTTTCTCTGTGGTGTGCATTTATCCTGTTCCTCCCATTTATAACTTTAAGCAATTTGAGCTTCAGATATGGCAATTTTGGTTGACTTAATTTCATTACGTTGTGCATCTTGCTTCATTAGAAGGTTCTTCTTACTCTTTCATTATCTGGTTATTGCTTCATCTCTGAATTCTTTTGAGTTATTAAATAAAGTTACCCTATCTATAATTTTGTTAATTGAATGGAAAAGAAGTACTGAAATTATTGAAAGATAAATTCTTAAGAATTACATTGATTTGGTGTGCCTAACTATCTATAATTTCTTCCTGTGTCCAGTTAACTCTTATCGTTAAGGAGAAAATCAGTTCAGAGCAAAGATTTATCAGACTTAACTTATCATATTAATTTCCTCATCCAGGATTTCATTTAATAGAACTGAATTTAAGCAATCGGTTGATTGGGTGGTATTATTTTTACAAGTATAATTAGAAGCAATAAGCTACTTTATGTCAAGTTGGAGGTTGTTTTATCTTGTAAAGTAACTTCATGAGAGGTGTCAATTGGAGACTAGAAACTTCAAAAACAAGACGACTTTCTCATGGCTACGTATGTGGAAGAAATTAACTAATCATATTTACTGTATGAAGGTTTAGGCATTTATTAGTGACAGCAATGATCAACTGATTTTGTAAATACCGAGCAACAGCAATTATGTTCTCAAAGTGATGATTGCCCTCAAAATGTAGTGGAGCGGGAAATATTTTAGTAATGAAGATGTCTCCATGTTTGAGCTATTTTATGTTATCTCAAAATCATTGCTTTTGATTCAGAGTGAAGTGATTATTGCATCACTGGACCTACAGATTGTGATCTTTATATTTATAGTTTTTACTCCTGCTTTTTCCCTCAATTACATCTTAAATATTCAGTAAATGCAGGGAAGAATAAATCAGCTTCAAGCTGTTGGCTGGCACTCGGAATGCTGCATGCTGGTTTTTTCTTATTGACAACATATATGAATTGATCATAGTGCCTCTAAAAATCCCACAGAAATATGAAATCCCAAAACTTTGATCTTGAAGCAGAGCCCTCCACAGAGAATGATTCAGATGTCAGTAGCCAAGTTGCTTCCAACATATACATCCAAGATAGACTTACTGACTTCAGGCATGAATTGAATCCAGTAAACATTCAATTGAATTCAGAATCCACCTCCCTCGACTTATCTCTCAACTTCAGATCAAACAAGAATCAGTTGGACTACAACAAATCCATTGGATTTCTGATATCTAACAGAAGTGGAAGTTGGGACGAACCCACAACCCAAACTAAAAAAGTTGTTCCTTCACGATCCTTTTCGTGCAATTTCTGCCAACGTAAGTTTTTCAGTTCACAGGCACTTGGGGGTCACCAGAATGCACATAAGCGAGAAAGAAATATGGCTAAAAGGGGTACACAAATGGGTATTTTTTCCGATAGGTGTACTAGCGTAGCAACTCTGCCTTTGCATGGGTCTCTATCCCGATGTCTAGAAATTAAAGAACATTCTTCAGTGCATCACGGCTTTTTGCCACCACTGAGGCCACTTGAGTCTAGAGCCACCCCAAGATTTGAAACCGGCTACCCAAGTCAGCCTATATACATTGAGGATGATAATTCAAAGATGTTGTGGCCTGGTAGTTTTCATCAGCTATCTACTGAAAATATTTCTCAGCCATTATTTTTACAGGTTGGATCTTCAAATGTGAATTTTGTCGAGACTAATATATCTTTGGACGGAGATGAATCTACGCCAGATCTCACACTCCGACTTTGAGATGTTTGCTCGACTTAAATGGCTTCATTGGATAGTATGCTAGACTGAAATGGCTTCATTGTGTAGAAATATTATCCGTCTACAGCTAGAAAAGAATTGACAAAGCAGTAAGTATGCTTTTAAGTCAATCTGAAGGTGGTGTCTAACTTCACAACCCATGAATATAAGAGAACTTCGGAAGATGATTTGAGCATCTTCACAAGCGTAGATCATCTGTATCATTATCAATCCCTGATAATTGCTTTATATACAATTATCAGATTTATGCATTGGATTGTAGATTTTTGTAATTTGGATGGATAGTTTCTACTCTCTTGGTTTTGAATTTGTACTAATTTCAATGGATTTAGATGTTGACAACTATTTATCTTCCTTCCGGTATATTTATTGCAATTGTATTTATCCATTTAATATGATATAATGATAAAAATTTCCTTCAGGTAATCTAAAAGGATGTATACTAGGAGTTGAGATCTATGATCCCAAATTACTATGTAATTTGCTGTCCACCCAATAATTCATTGACACCTCACTTTAAATAAATATATTCAACTTTTCTCTCACTGCTACGTGTGCTCAAAGTTGTAAAATAATGTGTCAATGAATTGTCTGCTGTTCAAAATTGGTTATCCACCCAATGATTCATTGACACATCACTAATATTGATATACTAATAATGAAGAAGAGTAAGATTAACTTGTTATCAATATCTCATTTTCTGTTTTTCTAATTTTTCAATATCTACATTATATCCCATCAACAAAGTCATGAATATAGGAAAACTTTAACAAAGCTTGTATCGAAACTGATGTGACAAACATGATCGGATTGTTTTTGCCTTTTTTTCCCATTTCCAATTATGTCGCACCATGAGTTGTTTGTAAGATTTTTCTATCAAAAAATTATGTGCCTGTATTATTGTTCATATCCCATATGTGAGGATATGGTTCACCTAACCCCACCCAATGTTGTGACTTGATGGGAGTGAGGTTGACACATTAAGGTCTTCCCATGTTTTGGCAGAGGCATGGTCTTCCTTCCTACCCCTTCATATGTACTCTCTACCATTTTCAAATAAAGGGGGCAGCTCTCGGTCTCTATTATTCCCAGCAGTAGGAGCTCTCGGTTTTTTCATAGAAAAAGGTGGTGGTTCTTCATTGGTTTTTCCCCTCTCTCTTTGGAAGACAATTGGCATAGCATGGGGCTGTTCCTAAGCCTGGAAAAACACCCATAAATCGAAGAAGAAGCTGCTGAAACGAGGAAGGAAAGCTGGACAGATTTCGGCCAAAAAGGGGTTGTATTTTTCCATTCCCGTTTTTTCTTGTTTTTGCCTTGAATCTTGTTTGTTGATTGTTGTTTTGGTTGATTGAACTCCTAGGATCCCCAACAAACTGGTATCAGAGCTAGGAGGAGTGATATTAGTCCAAAATCGATCAAAAACAAGCAAGAAATCGCCATTACCATTTTTAACCGAATCTTAAAAAACTTGATTTCCGGCCAACCTATTGACTTTCCGACGAAATGGACCATGGAACCATGACCAGCAGGAGGAGGCGCACCCTGTGGTGGGGCGCGTGACCGACGGCGGCGGCTCAGGCGGCAGCGCGTGGCCGGACCTCCGGCGAGCTTTTTTCGGGCAGTTTACTTATTTTGACGTCCTGAACGCACTGATGTCGTTTGTTTTCTGTTTCAGATTTTACAGAAAAAGTTGGACGATTTTGCCCCTACCTTGACGTCTACGGCAATTTGGTTCAAAAACTTGGTGGTATATTTACTGTTTGTCAACAGTAGTTTGGTAAGATTATTCCAAACTCTCCGTTAGGTTAGGTTTGGTATCCTTACCGGTTTATGCATGGTTATTGCTTGGTTGCTTATTTGTGAATTCTGTTGATTGAATTCTTGTGATTAATTTGTAATCTGGAAGCATATTTACCTGCTTTATATACCTGTGTTTCATGAACGGATTATTTCACTGTTGTGCTTCATTTCTAAAAATTGTTTTTTTAAAACTCGGTACTCAATTTTATATTGATCATCTGGAAAAGAATTTTTCAAAACCTTTTTTGTTGTGTCCACGAGTACATGCCACTCTTTTATAGAATCTATAATGGGTTCGAGGGTCGAATTATCGCAATTCGATGGCAAGGGGGATTACTCGATATGGAAACAGAAAATGAGGGCCATTTTGGTCCAACAGAGAGTTGCTAAAGCTCTTGATGATCCCGCTACATTTTCTGATGAGTTAAAAGCTAAAACAACTGAAATTGAAGACATGAATGAAATTGCTTACAGTTATATAATTTTGCATCTATCTGACAATATTGTGAGACAAGTTGATAGTGCTAAAACTGCTAGAGCTTTGTGGATTGCTTTAGATGCCCTGTTTTTAATTAAAACTTTACCTAACAAAATATACCTGTTGGAGAAGTTGTTTAGTTTTAAGATGGACCCGGGGAAGGATGTCGAGGGGAATTTGAGTGACTTTAGCATAATTGTTAAGAGTCTAGCTCATAATGATAAAACATTTGATGATGAGGATTTAGCTGTCATATTGCTAAACTCTTTGCCCAAATCTTACAGAGAAATGAAAAATGCCATAAAGTATGGTAGGGACACTCTCACTCAAGCTATTGTTTCTGATGCTTTAAAATCAAGAGAACTTGAATTAAAAAGAGAAAACAGAATTCATTCTCGTGAAGAGAGTCTATTTGTTAGGGGAAGATCTGAAAAGAAAGAATTCAACTTCCATAACAAGAAGGGGAGAGGAAAATCTAAAATGAGATCCAAATCTAAAGATAAAAGCGGTAAGAAATGTTATCACTGTGGAAAGTTAGGACATTTCAAGAAAGACTGCTTTGATTGGAAAAGGAAACAAAAAGACCCGAACAATTCTGATGTTGATAATGCTGCTATTGCTACTGAATTTAATAGTTTGCATGTCATGAATGTGTCTGAAGAAGAATTTGACAAAAATTGGATTCTTGACACA
>NW_019231040.1:181010-181212 GCF_002742605.1 Olea europaea var. sylvestris
TGGGAAATTCAGGATTTGGTTAAAGTCTGTTGAGAATCAGTTAGACAAGAAACTTAAAACGTTAAGAACTGATAATGGGCTTGAATTCTGTAATAGCGAATTTGATAACTTCTGTAAGTAGAAAGGTATAACAAGACATAGAACTGTTAAATACACACCTGAACAAAATGGGGTCGCTGAAAGAATGAACAGGACCATAATG
>NW_019231040.1:182452-198084 GCF_002742605.1 Olea europaea var. sylvestris
TGGGAACTGGAACAACTAGATGTCAAGACTGCTTTCCTACATGGGGAATTGGAAGAGGATATTTACATGAGTCAGCCTCAAGATTTTGAAGTGAAAGGTAAAACTAACTGTGTGTGCAAATTAGAAAGATCTCTGTATGGGCTTAAACAAAGCCCTAGACAGTGGTACATAAGGTTCGATACCTATGTTCTGAAGATAGGTTTTAAAAGGAGTGAATATAATGCATGCCTGTACTATAATGATAGTAAGGAGGGCTGTGAGGTCTATTTGTTGTTGTATGTAGATGACATGCTTCTAGCAAGTTCAAGTAAGACTTAAATCACTAAGATGAAGAACCTTTTAAAATCAGAATTTGATATGAAAGATTTGGGGAGTGCTAAGAAGATTTTGGGGATGGTTATAAAGTGAGATAGGGCTGAAAATAGACTAGTCATTTCCCAAGAAGCCTATCTAAACAAAGTCACAACCAAATTTGGTATGAATGGATCAAAATCTGTGAACGTTCCCTTAGCAGCTCATATGAATCTTTCTGGTGCACAATCTCCTAAGACTGAGGAGGAATTTAGAGAAATGAGGAACATACCCTACGCTAATGCTATAGGTTCCGTCATGTTCTCTATGATAACAACCAGGCCTGACTTAGCCTATGCTATAAGTTTTTTGAGCAGATTTATGTCAAACCCAGGAAAGCCTCATTGGGCAGGTTTGAAATGGTTGTTAAGGTACATTGTTGGTACATTAAATCTGGGTCTAGTGTATGAAAAGAGATCTGAAAAACTTACTCTAAAGGGGTATGTAGACTCTGATTTTGCTGGTGACAAGGATAGCAGAAAGTCTACCACAGCGTACTTTTTTACACTAGGTGACAATTGTATAACATGGAAGTCACAGCTGCAGCCTTTAGTTACTTTGTCAAGTACTGAGGCAGAATATGTTGCCATAACTGAGGCGGCTAAAGAATGTACTTGGTTAAAAGGAATTTTAAAAGAATTGAACTTCATGCATGATACACCTGTTATGTTTACTGATAGTCAAAGTGCTTTATTGCTTTGTAAAAATCCTGTTTACCATGAAAGAACTAAACATATTGAGGTAAAGTATCATTTTATACGTGAGAAACTGTCTCAAGGTGAAGTTAATCTTGTTAAAATTCACACTGATAGGAATCCCTCTGACATGGGAACAAAAATTCTACCTGCAAGTAAATTTAGATTGTGCTTATCTTTATTACACATTGACACTGGTTAATTTTTCTTGCAGGTGGTGGGCGATGATGATGAACAGTTCTTCCATGTGCAAATTCGCAGCTAAGAGAAAGTGTTAGGAGAACCAAGGTGAAGAATGTGAGGATATGGTTCACCTAACCCCACCCAATGTTGTGACTTGATGGGAGTGAGGTTGACACAATAAGGTCTTCCCATGTTTTGGTAGAGGCATGGTCTTCCTTCCTACCCCTTCATATGTACTCTCTACCATTTTCAAATAAAGGGGGCAGCTCTCGGTCTCTATTATTCCCAGCAGTAGGAGCTCTCGGTTTTTTCATAGAAAAAGGTGGTGGTTCTTCATTGGTTTTTCCCCTCTCTCTTTGGAAGACAATTGGCATAGCATGGGGCTGTTCCTAAGCCTGGAAAAACACCCATAAATCGAAGAAGAAGCTGCTGAAACGAGGAAGGAAAGCTGGACAGATTTCGGCCAAAAAGGGGTTGTATTTTTCCATTCCCGTTTTTTCTTGTTTTTGCCTTGAATCTTGTTTGTTGATTGTTGTTTTGGTTGATTGAACTCCTAGGATCCCCAACACCATATATATCAATATTATTATTATGACCACACACAAAATAAAATAAAATTATTGCAATTCCTCAATTCTTGAACGACGTCAGAGAAGGCCGGAGGAGTTAAAAGTGGAATCAATAGGAAGAACACAGGGAGATATTTAGTAAAGCAGGCTATAAGGATAATCCCTAAACACTCATATGTTTACTGTTAACAAAATCGTATTCTTATTAGTATATAAAAGTAATCAAATCCTTTTTACAGAATGTTTATCATCACGAGAAATAAATTCTTGTGGTTTTAAAATCCGGTGACCCCAATGGTTAAAAGATAATAAAATGTTTGGAAAATTTGTCCATCATATCATCTCTAAAATTGTGTAGAAGATTTATATATTTAAAAACTACTGATTAAGTTATACATGCTCAAGTTCTCTATGCATTTGAAACATGGAAATATAAGTAATTCGATTACAACATCCTCCTGCAAATTCCTCTTGTAAACTAAAAATACTTAAAAACTTACTTTAACTTTTAGCATGTTACATAATACTAGAATTGATCTCAAGCTCTAAGTGGGTAGGATAAAAAAATTTCATTGTTGATGTGACGAAGAAAATTGTAAGTATGGTTATTTGAATGTATTATTGTTACAGAGAACCACTCATAAAGCTCTTTTGTCAAATCAACAGTAAGAAATTTTTATCCTACACATTGTGGATAGGAGATTAGATTTGTACATAATACTTGAAGTAGTTGTGAAACAATATCTCTGTGCCCTCCTGGCGGCGCAAGATGTTTTTACTACTTCGATGAACAAATGCTACCTGAAAAATGAGGGCAGAGCTTTCTCCCCCATTTTACCTTTGGCATGAGAATTAGTATTGAGTAAAGAAAAGCAAGAATGTATTTAGATAGTCAAAATTCCGATAGAGATACATATTTCACCTTCGGTGTATTTATAGGGGATTGAAGCCACGTGAATGATGGGCAGTTATGGTGTCACATGTGCCACGTGAATGATGGGCGGTTATGATGCCACGTTTTCCACGTAGCCTCTTCCACTACCCCCACGTTTGAATGGGGGGCCTCCAAC
Source organism: Olea europaea var. sylvestris (assembly GCF_002742605.1). NCBI lineage: Eukaryota > Viridiplantae > Streptophyta > Magnoliopsida > Lamiales > Oleaceae > Olea > Olea europaea. Next base: position 185,321 of record NW_019231040.1, read on the forward strand.
TATTTGACCATTAATTGTGTCCATGACAGTCGTTATGCGATTTCCATCCAATTCATTGATGATTTTATAGTTAAGTGTTGGGTTGGCTGTGTAGTGGTAGATGGTCTCATGGGGTCGATGGCCCAACATAGACGTAGAGTACTCATGGAGTCGACGATCCGATATAGATGTAGAGTGCTTATGGGGTCGATGGTCCAGCATGAACGTTGAGCGTCTGTTGAGTAACCTTCACGTTGTTAGTTTTCATATACAATTATTAGTGCCATCCAATATCAATACTCATCTAAAATCATTATGGTAAGTTCGACATGGAAGGAAGTCATTTGATTCCTTCCAAGTTTAATCAAGAAACTAATCCACGCTGGAATTTTTTTGTGAGGATGGACAAGGATGAAAGACAAAAGGTGGACATCACGTGAAATTTGACATGATTTTCCAAAAGTTCAAAGCTACTTTTATTCACATATTTAGATAAGTCTACAAATACTACCCATTCATTGAAACTAATTTCTATCTATTTATGATTTAAACTTATAAGCACTTCTTAGACATGCCTACCAACCATAATTGTGAAAACTAGCTCCAAGCCATTCATTTTCACAAGTGTGCACAATTTAATTATTAAGCCCCCGTTTGTTTTCCATTATTTGCACATTAAAATGAAAAATATGACCATTATCCATCACATCAAGTCACCATATTTGACTTTCTATCTTTTGTGCGGGGTTCGCAACAACTATATTTTTCATTTTTATTTTTACATTAATATGTATCAAACGGGGCCTAAATAGGCCTGAGATTGGGTTTAAGCTTGGACTTGAACTTGAACTTTTGTAGAGCCATTTTCTTTTCGATTTGGGCCATTCCTTTTGACTTAGGGAAAATTTCATAAATAAGAGGCCAAGTATAACACATTTCAAAATCAAAAAAACACGTTTCAAACTTCAAATTTTAGATTTTTATTAAAATTTATTTATGATTTAATTATTTATTTATTTATTTTCACAAATCTATACAATTTGGTCACAAATTAATGATTTAATTCGTCAATTATTATTTTTTGGTCACAGATCAAAAATTTTATGTCACATTATTTTACAGTCCCAATTCAAAAAATTTATAGATTACAGTTTGTTCATCGATTACAAAATCACAAATCAAAAAATTTAAGTCAAGATTTACTTATTGGTCTCAAATCACAAATATTATAGGTTACAATTTATTATACAATCACAAATTATCGGTCACAAATCAAAACTTTTATATCACAACTCATTTATTCGATGCAAATTATTAGGTAAATTGTTCACAATTAGTTTTTAGATCACAAATTATTCAATTGTGAGTCACAATCAAAATTTTTAGGTTACATGTTACAAATTAACCAATTATTGGTCATAATCAATCAAATAATTGGTCACACGCATCCAACACCATCTCAAGTAGTTGTCGTCGCCGCCGATGCCACCAACAATAACACCACTGTCGCGACTACAGCCACACCCTTTCACGATTACAAGCAGCACCACTACCACTATCGCTTCATCACCACAACTCGCGTTTGCGCCACCAACTTTCCATTAACAAATTAGATCCAAAACGCCATCATCTTACCACCGTCGTCACTGCCTCCACAATCACTACCATAACCACTTCTTCCATTTTCAACCACCACCACTCCCAAACACTCCTTCATAGAAAATAGGCAAGAAGAAACCATCACGGTACATCACCGCAACCACACCACTCACCCAACCACCACCACCACAACTTCCGTTTTCCACCACCGCCATAGCACACCTCCACCATCGCATCACAGCACAACCACCGTTGCTGCTAAACAACATTGCGCTGCACACCTGCTGCAAGTGACATGCTCTTCTATCGATGGAGCTCTCTTGGCGGCGCGGTCTGTTTATTGTGAGAGAGAGAGAGAGACACATATATATATGTATCTATGTATGTACATAGATATATGTATGTATATATACATATATATATGTATGTACATACACATACATATATATATGTATGTATACATACATATATATATGTACATATATATATATATATGTACATACATATACATATATGTATGTATGTACATATACATATATATATATATATATATACATATATATATATCTATGTATATATATATATGTATGTATGTACATATACATATATGTATGTATGTACATATATATATCTATATGTACATATATATATATGTATGTATGTACATATACATATATGTATGTACATATATATATGTATGTATATATGTATGTATGTATGTATGTGTGTATATATATATATATATATATATATATTAGGGAGAGGGATAGCCTCTATGCTCAACGGCATGTACAGCAGCGCTGCCTGCAGGTGACGTGCTCTTCTATCGGTTGAACTCTCTTAGTGGCACCGTTGATGGTGAGAGTGAGAGGAGATAAAGGGGAGGGATAGGGAGAAGAGAATGATTAGGATTTGAAACTGAAATTGTGGTGGGTGGATGGTATATGGGTTAGGTATATAATTAATTTAATTTTATAATTATTATAAATTCAAAAATCTGATTTTTGAAATACTAAACTTAGTCTATGACTTATGAAATGAGATGTTTAGAAGTAGGGTTTTACGTAATTTCCACTTTAACTTATAGTAACCAACCCTAATAGCAAAGCTAAAGAATTTTATTTATTAATTTATTTTTTTGAATTATTTATGATTTTGGAAAAATGAAAAAGAAATTAGATGACCCTTGGATTCTAAAAGACACCTTTCTATAACGGAAACTGAAACGCCGCCCGCCAAATTATAACGACAGTTTATATAAACAAACGGATGCCATTCTTTTACTTCGTTCTTCCCAGCCAAATTATTTGGTGTGCATATCTGTCCAGAAAAAGGTAAGTATTTAAATATGAAAGATTGACATCAAAATATCATTTAAATGCTTTTTTTAGCAGTTTTCATATGGAATCTTTACAAATAATGATATAGAAATGAGAAACCCCTGATCCTGTTTAAATGTAAACGGAAAAAGTTCAGAATGTCACTTTCTATCCTGTTTTTTCTTTCATCGCCATAACTTGTACGCCAAGTCTCGAAATGTGTTCTGTAAGCCTGAAAGAGCACACAAAATAGTCACACATCAAACTAATATATTCAAATTAATCGATGTAATATTGTGTCGCAGGTTATATTGTTTGAAAGAACAGAATATCGCAATGAAACATCTATATATTTCGTTCTTGATTTTGTTGTCACAAGTATATGGAACATGTGGAGGGTGGTGGTTTTCTTCTAATAATGAAGAAACTCATGACCCTTTAAAGACTCAGATGATTTCCAGTGCCGTTGGTGCTGAATTTTCCATTCAAACTCTAGATAACGACGTAAAGGGAATGAATTTGGTCGAGAGTGCTAAATTAGTTATGCTTACATCAAAATCTTGCTCGTTGAATGCGTATCAAGATTTATCTGCAGGATGTTCGAAGATTGTTGCAGAGGAAGAATTGAAGTATAAACTGGCTTGGGATCTCAGTGATTGCTTTCAACAGCACACTGGACGGCCTGCCTTTCCTCTTTGTGATTCAAGAAAAAATCCCATGAAGAAATGCCTTCAGAAATTGAGTGATGATTCACATAAAGTTTTCTTAGAGTTTTTCCTTCAAATTAATACAATCTGTCATCAATTACAGTATGTTTCCCTTCTCTTTAAAAGCTTGGAAAGAAATTTTCGAGATTCGTTCATTTTTCCCTTTTTTGAGTTAATATTTTAAATAATTTTGCAGGATTCATGCCTTCAAGCATCAAACTGAGAGACTGGTAAACGAATTGAAAAGATCTGCAGAGTATGCAGAAGAAAAACTCGAAGACATTGAAGAACAAGGGAAGGAATTATTGCAAAACTCGTATCAAATTTATAATTCTTTGGCTTCCATTGACATCCAAACTCACCAGTTGGCAGAAACATCGAAAAATGTTGAAGATCATGTAAATGTTGTGAAGAAGTACACAGAGGTAGTCCATGAACAATCGAAGGGAATAGCAGCTTCGCAGTTAGAGTTAAGTGAAAGTCAAAAGAAAATGAAAGAGAACCTGGATGCAGGGATATCAATGCTCCATGATTCATATGATAATTTGGGCATTGAAATAAATAACTTAAGGGATGAAACGGTAGAAATAGAGAAGGAGATTGGTAAAGTTGGAGAGGAAATGTTTACGAAAATGTCGACTCTGCAGAATAAAGCTGACGATATTGAGAATATGACTGGAAATTCATTGGATAAGCAAAAACAACTTTTGGATGCTCAAACAGCAGCACTCGACGGTCTTCAGTTTCTTACTAAATTTCAGTCTCAAGCACTTGAAGAGAACAGGTAAATAGATAGAGCAGTGTTGTAACATAATGTACATTAGCTTTAAAACCTGGATCGAATTTGTATGCACTTACTACAATTTTAATATGTTAAAAGGGATACCTTGCAACAAATGGCTGAATTTGGGAAGAACCAACAAGAGGAGCTTCTTCGACGGCAAGAGCAACTTCAACAGGCTCATGATCATCTAGTTGCAAATTCAAAGACAATATTAGCGGCTCAGGTGTGACATTTTTTGACGGCATCCTCTTTAAAGTACTTAAATATTCGACTTTTGTCATAGCGTTTCTCAAATTTCACCATTCTTTACAGGAAGCTTTTGAATCGAAGCAAGCCAGCATGTTCATAGCAATAGACAAGCTTTTTGCCTTGCATAATGCTTTGCTTCTTGAATCTCGAGCAATTAAAGCTTTCTTCTTTTATTCATTAATAATCCTCGTGCTCTACATCTTTACCAGTATGAAGCAAACGTACAATGTACGACCCAGGCTCTACATAGGTAAGTATCACACATCTAATTGATGCAAAACTTGAAGATATCCAGTTCATTTGAATTTCATAGTAGTTCTTGTTTGCAGGATTATGTGTCACATTTGTTATCGAGTTAATCATACTTCGCCGTGCAACATACGATATTGAACAAATGGGATGGATAATAACCTCTCTTAGGTCAATTTTCCTGGTTCTAGCCGCAATCCAACTTCTGTATGCCATTAACACATACAGGTAGAAGACTGAAATTGCGATTATAAGTTATTTTCAGGTAATGTGATGCATTATATATTATGTCTAACAAATAATTTGCAAATTATGCAGAGACTATGAAATGCTAAACCATCAGATGCTATTAACACTAATGGACAAGATTAATGGCTTGCATGGCTTGCAAAGCAACGAAGAATCGTTATTGGACATGGATGAGGAGAGTGACGTCAACTGGTCTTTATGGGTTGATTGTGAGTTACCAGAAGATGTAGACAAATCAGAGGACCCTGACTTCGTGGTTGCAGAGGAAGGTAGAGAGTTTTCACTTGAATCCAGTTCAGTTACAAAGAAGTACAATCTTCGCAATAGGCGTAAACATTTATAGGGTCTGCCTAACAAAATTCATTTTTTGGTCTATTCTGATGTTATTTTTAATCATCATTGGACCATTGTAACCGTTCTGTATCAACTATCAACTCAGATGTTGCAAGTCCCTTGTCATAATTTCACCAAATTCTGTAGTGGCTAGACATTTGGATCTTGCATTTGCTATCTGTTCTGGATATGAAAATAATAGAAGTAACAAGAAGCAAAAAAATTCAAAGAAGCTGCATACAGGTTACCGACAGAGCACATTTCGACCATATTAGCATCAAAATTTGTACGAAATTTATTTCAAAAACCAGTTTAGAAGAAGTCTGCTTACAACTGAACAGGTTTAAAACCAATATCTATGGAATTCTTTACTGCATCAAGCACCAGTTGTGTACTTCTAGTCGAACTGGACCACTTGCTATCTAGTCTAAGTCTGGAAATTTTTATGCCCTTGACAAGCCTGGAAAACTCTTGAATCATCATGGCCTCCTGTGGTAACTCACACGCCACTTGAACTTCTTGAGGTTTAACATTCCACCCAATATGAAGATCCAAAAACTTAGCCCCAGATGTAAAGCTAAATGTTGCAGAACTCTCTTCATAAGGGATTATAAAATCTTCAACATTAAGTGTCCCATTAGAACCATAGACAGCCAAATCCATGGTTTCGTGCGAGATTAAGGAGCAGTAAAATGTTGGTACAGTTTTTTCTTAGTCCCAGTATAAAGAGGCGCTGCATGATAAGATGACCCCAGCCGAGTTTCAGGCTATGGCAGGTAGAGCAGTGACTGTTGTTGGCAGTTTTTGGTTCATAGACCATAATATGGCACCAATGCTGCACCACCCTGGATCTCCTAGTGCACCAAGGGCATCTATGTCTGGTTTTACTCTAATGTTGTTTTCAAGAAACTGAATTGTTCCAGTATAAGACGATGAACTGTAAATCTGATAAAAATAATAAGACATGGGAGTCAATCAATTAACCGAACATAATCAACACATATCATGTTGGCCGCTGAAATAAAGATAACTATAATAGCACAAGTGAATTCTGCTGTGTTATTTGATCACTGCTAGCATAGTTTCAAATTACCTTGAACTCTCTACGGCAACTAGGAAATCAGTAGTCGTCACCAAGTAAAATTTCAGTATCAATTCTGATAGATCTATTCTTCTTTTACAATCCATAAGAAGGTAATGTAGTGTCTTCCCTCACACTCTCCCCTTTCCTTCCCCAAATATCTCACCCTGTAAAGCCGAAATTGGTCTGAAAAGCTTCAGTGTATGCTACTTGACAGTCAGTTTAAAGAATCTAAAACTGAGATGAACGAAACTATTCTGCAAGTGATGATCAAGCTGTATCATTACATCTAGCTCAAAGCTTAGCCTATTCATAATTTGAAAAAGGATTCAGATTACTATTAAAACCTTGTTTCCAACTAATCAGGGTGAAAAAAGGATTCAGATTATTATTGAAACCCTGTTACCAACTAATCAGGGTGATAAGGCACAGGCCAGGACAGTAAATTTCGTTATTTATTATTATTTTTTTTTTTTTCCATAAAACGCCTGAGAGTCTGAGACCTGCAAATTTTCATGGCTACTGATAAGCTTAACAGCTAGTTATTTAATTATGTCATCAACACTATAATGTACCTGATTCATTCCAGAAAAAACAAATTCAACTCAAATAGTAACAATTAATTGAAAACTGTAAAGAATTCCCATGCAAAACAACTCACAACTAACAAATTATGCATAAACTTACTGCTCTGATTTGTCCAAATAGCTCCAAATTAGAAAGAAAATCCTTCATTTTCACAGTCCTGGGATGATGATACCACATGCTTCCATCCATGAACTGCAACCCATTAGATTCACACGCTTCCAGTATTTTATCAAGCTCCTTAACATTAAGCGCAGAGGGTTTCTCCAGAAGCAAATGCTTCCCCTTTTGCGCAGCCAAAACTGCCCATTTTAGATGCAGGCTAGTGGGCAATGGCATGTAAATAGCATCCACAGATAGATCATCCAGCAATTCATTGTAGTCCCCACAAAGTTTCACCTCTTTCGATAAATTGTTTCTGACGGCAAATTGTCTTGCCTTGTCGATTGAACGACTCGCAATTGCATGAAGAGTGGAATTGGGAACCATCTTTATGGCTCTATAGACTTTCCTGGCTATCTCTGCACATCCTATGATTCCAAAACGAATTGGGTTATCATTATCAGCCATTTTTGTTCTGAGCTTGTAATAGTTTTCGTGATCTTTGCTGGTTTCAACTTGATTAATACAAAATCGTACGAAGGGCGTTGAAACACCGAGTTAGATAAGACCGGACCACAAAATCACTGGACCATTTCAACTTTATGGCCCTGCATCTAAATAGAATTTTATGATATAAAAAAAGAAAAAAAGGTTGGGGTTGAGGGGCCATCGTCCCGCTCTTAGAGCATCGTGAGGGAAGTAAATTGAAAAATGTGTCCCAACAGATCAAGAAATAAGAGTTTGCCCGTATACTATTGCCCACAAAGAGTCAAATTTCATATCTTAGTGTTACACCAAGATATCAGTACAAAACCAGAAAATAAACAAGAAAAATATTACAAGAAAAAATGGCAGAAGAACAAATCCTCACCCGTTCACTGAAACTCGAACCACACGGCATCCAGATGAAGGTCCTTTCATCTATGGGGCTCAGACTCAAGAAAAATACAGGATTGTACCCGTCTGTATGACCCACACCAATCCCTCCAATACACTTAGTATTTAGTACCACAAGGGTAAATCGCACTCCAATCCCTCCAATACATTTAGTATTTAGTATCACAAAGAAAGAATCACTCAGAAGATTTCAGATCCAATCAGAGATTGGATGGTCACGAAGAATGAAGGGTTTGGAAGGATCTCGAAGCACAGCCGCAGCTGAAGAAAGGAGTAAAATGACGGTCCAACTCAATTAGGGCAAAGAAGGTGGAAATATATATATCCAACCAAGGCAGCTGTAGATCAGATTTCAATCCAACAGTCAGGGGGTTTTCAGTAATCTGAAGAAAAGGGTGTTTTTGGCTGCGTTAAAAACGCCACGCCAAATAACACGTTTTTATCTACCTTTGGGCCGGGGCGGATCAGGGTCAAGGGGCAAGAGCCTAGAATAATAAAACAGTTATTTGGGCTTTAGCCCATTTGTCATCACAGCCCAGAAAGGTTATTGGTCATCACAGCCAAACACTTAGAAATCGAATCCTTACATTATGGTTGTCGGTAAGGCTGAGATTACCTCACTCCTGTCCTTTGCACCACTGAATTATGAACCGAGGGGCGATTTTTATGATAAAAGTTGATAAGATTGATGGTAATAAAAGTTATCTTTCTTAAAATATTGGCTAAAATTAATTATTAATTTTAACTAAATCTTTTATCAATTTTTAAATATTTAAAACAAAGGGATTGTAAATTACACTTCAGTTCTCCTGCCCACAATAAAAAGTCTTATATTGTCCATTTTGAAGAGAACTTTACTTAAGTTCTTACATTCAGAGAAAACTTTAAAGATTTTTCCTACCATATAAGTAATTGGATAATTTTATCTTGATCACTATGGACGGAAAACAATTTCTTTACAAATTATACCATCCTACTCCTTTCAGGTCGGAGAGTTCCCACTCTGTTTGATACATTGAGTTAGAACTAAGAATATAGTCGAATCTTTTTATTGTATTTTATTTTTTTATGTTTCAAATTTAAATATTATATATATATAAAATAGTATTGCGAAACTAATAAATAATTCAACAAAGGCTAAATAAAGATATTTTAATTCTCTCTCCATCTACCAAAATAGTTGAATGGGCAGGGATTGGACGAGATAGGGCAAAGATGCTTGGCCATGCTCCGTTCATGCCTTGTCTTTCCTCATATTAAGGGATAAATCTTACATAGGGTAAGTATTAAAAAATTAATAAATAAAGGTTTGATTTACTCCTCAGTCCTCCCAAGTATTAATAAGATTAACCTTTCTAGATGAAATCTTTAGTTTTAAGATTCTGGTCGATGTCATTCCTTAACAAAACAAAGTTTCAAAATTAAGAGGAAAGAATAGGATTTTGTTAGTAGTATTCCTGAAAATTTCTTATGTAATTTTAGGGATAAAGGAAAATCTGTTTTCTCAAAACTCTCTCTCTCTCTCTCTCTCTCTCTCTCTGACGACTTATATTCTAAACTCTTGCATCCAAATCATAAAGGAATGTAATTATACTATTGGACTTCTTTTGAAATTCCTAAATTGACATGTATGGAAGAAGAATTGGCTCTGTATAAAAGTTGAATTATTTATCACTTGTTAAAATCTTGCATAACAGATTATATATACAGAATTTTGCTTATCAACCCCATCTTTTCTAAGTACTAAGAAATCCTACAGAGTGTAAATTAAATTTCAGAAAATTACAAGCACCATAAAGGATTAACACAAACGATACGGTATAATGATTATAAAATATTTAGATATCAAAAAATGATGATTTATACAAAATTACAATATGTATTCATTGTTACAGAGCCCGTGTAAGAGTACGCATGCCATGCAAATTCAATAATTAGTAAATTATAAAATGAAGTATGATTATTGCGCAACTTTTAATATGAATTACATATAACAAACAATATGAAATGTATTATGATTATTATACAATTTATAAAATTACAAACACCATAACAGAATAAATAGAACGCAAGTTACAATCTGACAATCATTTTTAAAAAATTACAAACATTGTAATAGAATAAAGAGCATATTCACGTGGTAGAACCTTCTCATAAAATATAAGCTTTTCATGACGTTGATCTTGAGCAATCATCCAAACACAAATACCTTAGTTTAATAGAATATTTTTTAGTGTGAAAAGTCTCAAATATGGAATATTCCATTGGGCTAGCTCTTGAGAGACGAAATCATAGGCGCGTAAGTTTAGGGCCAGGCCAACTACTCCAAGAGAAATTATTCATAAGTTGATAACTAGTACAAATAACATAAAAAAATGTAGCCAACATATATTGGAAAAAGCAACCCTTAACATTTAGGACCAAAAGGGTTATATGATCATTGAATAAGTTTCTTCAACTCAAATTGGATAAAAGCCTGAAATGTATTGGTAATCCGTCGTCACATATGTAGAAAAAGAGGGAGCAGAGAAGAAAGATACATTCATTTTCCATGGAAAACAAACTAAAGGCGAATTAGTGCAAGATTTCAACTGGAGACCAAACTTTAATATAATGATTTCACATTTTCGATAAGAACCTTATAGTCTCTATTAGGTGTGCTTTCTTTTTTGAATGACTCACTTTAACAAGAACTTCAACTTAGTTCTTTTCAATCGAGAGTAACAACTATTCTTAGGTCAGTAACAAATGTGTAAACATTTTCGAGAGTAACAACTATCCTTAGATTAGTAACAAAGGGGTAAACATTTCTAATAAATTTGAATTAATCGTGTTAACTTAAATTTTCTCATTTGTATATTTAGGGCAGGTTAGTTAAAGGTCAAACTCGACTTGACCACCCTAAAAATGCCGATTTCCCATATCCTATATCCTTATACAACATACTAGGATTTAGCTACTGGCCAGCTAGTGCGGCCACCCTAAGCTGGATTCATCGGAACCTCCGCCGAGCGCCACACTGGCTGTGATTGCAGTCAATGATTTACAGACTTCGCCCCTACTTACCTGCTGCTCTGGCTATGGACTGACTTTGATGGCGAATTCTGTTGAATTGTTGGTTTTGGGCCTTTTTTTTTTATTATGCTAGCCCAAATTAAAAAGCCCGAATGGTTAAAAAACTAGATAACTTATTTGTTTACCAAATTCAGAGGTCCATTAACTTCACAGTCCACTCCACTTTCTTCTCTCTCTAGCAGTCCGTCTGCACAGCACAGTGCCCCGCAGCTGCAGTCAATTTCAAATTCAATTTTCCCTTCCCCCAAATCCAATTCTTGATTTCCTTCAGTCAAACCCTTCTTGAGTTCTACTTCTTCCCCCAAATCCGATTCCTTCCCGGCATGTGTGAGCGTGTCCAATTGGTACGAATTACGAAATACGAATTGTGAATTTGTGATATGATTTCAATTTCAATTTTCAAGTATAACGTTAAATTGGGGCATGTTTACTGTTTATGATTAATTGTTGTTGTTTTTTTTTTTAGAAATTTGTTATGCTCTCTCTTTCTCCCTCTCCCTCTCCCTCCCCGCAGCCTGCGCATTGGTAAATTTTTAAGGTTTTGATTTTTGAATTGCTTCAATTTAGGCTTACAGCTTACTGTTTGGGAATTTTGTTGAAATTGGTTTTATTGTGATGTTTTTAATTGTGCGGTTTGGAGATTTGCAGTATTTTGAAGTTTTATCTGTAAATATTCTCGTCCTTTTGAGTTTGATTTAAGTTTTTATGTATTGGTTTTATTGTGATTTAAGTTTTTATAAAGTGTTTATGGCTTTTAATAAATGGTGGAAACTGGAAAGTAAATAAGTAATGGGAGAAACGGTTTTGATAAGACGATAACGAAAGTTGGGGCTTTTAATAAATGGTGGAAAGTTGGAAAGTTTTTATGCTTGTTAATAAATGGTTGAATTCTTGATTTTTTAATCAATTCTAATTGAAAATTAAATTGGGTTGTCTAAGTTTACAATTACAAAGTAAGGCTGTATTGTATATTTTTTTCAGCATTTTGGATTGTATTGAACTATATTTTCATATGTATATAATTTCTACGTTTTAGTGCATTTACATATATATTGAATAATTTTTAATATTATTTAATCAAATTCTAATAAACAGTCGGCCGCTGATCGGATCGAGCTTTTACGATCGTTAATTGTCGACGGTCAAAGTCAACCTCCGCCCTAACTAAAGATTTATGCTGGATTCGCCCCTAACTACGAGTCATATTAAGTTAATGATCATGGTCACATAAAGAGATTTTATAGTTCAATATCAAACTACTCAAAAATCAATGTATCTTGAAGTTACAAAACTAATTTTTAAAAGTCACATGAAGTCGTCAACAGTGAAACATTTTTGGAGTTTTGCTAACAACATAACCTGATTTCAAAAATGTTGGAAGAAAATGGGTCGTCCATGACCCGACCCGATTTGCATGGAAGTGAATTTTGGAGGGAGGGGTTGAAAATTGAATTTAAAAGTTAACCTCTCGACCACCCATAACTCCCATCAACTTCCATTATTCATTCTTCTAAAAAGCAAAAAAAAAAAAAAACAAACAAACAAACAAAACAAAA
>NW_019231040.1:198840-215045 GCF_002742605.1 Olea europaea var. sylvestris
AAAAATTACGTGCTTATAGAAACTATGAAATGGATCCGCGACATAACCTAGTACAACACATAAAATATCTCGAAGTGATGCGTCGAGAAGTGATACATTTGGGACAGCATATATGTGAGGTGGAAAGTATGTATCATCTTATGAGGACGCTTCCTAAATATTGGCATGATGTTGCTATTGAAGTTTTGGATTCACCACCTCTATGCTACAGTTATTTGGTCAGGATTTTGAAGAGAATGGATTTCAGAAAATGAGAATTTTGTGATTAATTTAGATATGTATAGTTAGTTCAAAATCATCGAACGATGTGAAATTTTATTTCTCATGTTTAATAGTTATTTAAAAACGTTTAATATGATCGAATGTAAATATTTGACATTTTGATATTAATGTATATGTTTTATATATATCAAATTTATTCAAAATGTCTTACTAATTTTGTACACGGTTAATCTTTTACTTTAGTGGGAGTTCTAAGGGTGAAAGAGTTTAAGTTATTCTGACTTAGAACCTGTGATTTTACGCTATGAAATTAATCTTGTGATAATGTAACATTAAGATAATGGATGATGATTGGGAACTTAGTAAACTTTCGACTTCGTGTCTAATGTGAAATTATCATAAAACTTAATTTGCATGAGCGCAAAATGATGTGTGCATAAATGGACATTTATATGATTGTCTCTAATTTTTTAATAGACCATGGCATCTAAGAATATCATAGCTGACCTAAATAAAGGTGACAAATTGAATGACGATAACTATAACACTTGGCGCCATAAAATTTGGTATGTGCTGGATGAACAAAATTGCCTTGAGAATGTTAACCATGTGATGGAAGACCCAGGGATGGGTCAAACTGCTCAACAAAGAAGGGATCAGGAAACTTACTAGACATGAAAAAAGAAAAATTTCACTGCTTGTGCAATTTTGGTAAGTTTCGTGGTGGATGATCTCATACATTAGTGTGAGCAGTTCCCGACTGCTCATGACATCTGGACATATTTTAGAGAGAAATACTATAGTACTAGTGTGACTAGACTGAGGCAGCTAACTATTAAATTTGACACTTACAAGAAACTTCCTAATCACAATATCACATAACATGTGAGGATCATGTCTACTATGATTAAGGAATTGAAGTCAGCTGGTCATATAATCTCTGATGAGCAACAAATTCAGGCTGTGATCCGCTTTCTTCCTAATAATTGGGAACATTTGAAAGTCAATTTGACTCATAATGATAGTATCAAAACATTTGGTAATATTGCCCGCCATGTGGAACTAGAAGATGAGCACCTTAGTGCAGCTAAATCTCTAGGACAAGCTTTTGTGACTGAATCTAATTCTTGGAAAGCTTCAGAATTTAAGCGTAAGAAGACAGCTCTTATAAATACTTCTTTTAGTGCTGTTTATGTTTCAAGCACTGCTATGCTAATTGAATCTTATCCTATGTGGATTGTAGACTCAAGAGCGACAAACCATGTAACTAGAGATCGAGAAGTGTTTGTGGAGTTCCGTCGATTTCTAGCTGGTACAAAGTGGATATATGTCGGCAATGATGATAGAATGGAGGTGAAAGGGATCTGTACATGCAAGTTACATTTGCGTGGTGGCCATATAGTTCTCCTTCATGATGTCCTATTTGCACCGAGGATACGAAGAAACTTAATTTCCATTGTTGTTCTTTTAAGATTAGGCTTCAGCTTGAACTTTTGTGATAATTCTATTCGTATAAACAATCGTGATTTGTTTTATGGATCTGGACATGTAGAAGGTGGCTTTGTAGTGTTGGATTGTGATCCAAACACTTATAATTGTTATGTTGATCGTTGTTTTTCTATGAATGTATCTTCTTCTTCTTCTAAAGATTTGAATGTTGATACATTTGTATGACATTCTAGATTAGGACATATTGGACAAGAGAGAATGCATAGGTTGGCAAAAGAAAGCTTGCTAGGTTCAATCTCTAAGGTTTCATTACCTACTTGTGAACATTGCCTAATCGGGAAAACAATACGAAAACCATTCGGTAAAGTTTTAAGAGCTGAACTTCCATTGCAGTTAGTCCATTCAGATATATGTGGGCCGATAAATGTGACGGCAAGACATGGAGCATCTTATTTCATTACTTTTATAGATGATTTTACGCGGTATAGTTATGTCTATTTGATTTCTCATAAGTCGGAGGCATTGGAATACTTTAGACGATATTTAAATGTGGTAGAAAATCAAATAGATAGAAATGTGAAAGCCTTGAGAATTGACCGAGGGCATGAATATCTATCCGAATAGTTCAGAAAACTATGTGATGATAAGGGAATCATTAGGCAATTAACTATTCCCAATACACCTCAACAAAATGGTGTTGCTGGGAGGAGGAATAGAACGTTGCTAGAAATGGTGAGGTCCCTGATGGCGCAGGCTAGCTTACCTATTTCCTATTGGGGAGACGCTTTGTTAACTGCGACCTACATTCTGAATAGAGTTCCTTCTAAATCAATACCTACTATATCATATCAGCTTTGGACATGTAGATCCACTGATTTAAGTTCTCTTAGATCCTGGGGATCAGCTGCCTATATCTATGATTCCTCAAGTAAGTTTGGAAAATTAGGTGTTCGACATAAGAAGTGTATCCTTGTAAGATACACAGACTAGTCTAAAGGATATGTGTTCATAGGTGAAAATCAAGATGGGACTATAACTGAGATAGAGTCACGCAATGTGACATTTCTTGAGAGTGATTTTCCTAGTAGGGGAGAAATTAAAAAGGGAGAACCTTTTATATGAATTAGATGATAGAGTTGTATTTGATGGATCAACTGAGATGCAAGAAGAAACACTTCCACCTATCGATCTAAGTGAGAGTAATTTATCTCCAACTCCAAGTGACAGGATCACATCAGAGCTTTCACTTCGTAATAGTACTAGAAAAAGTATGCCTAAACGTCATTTCGAGATTGAAGGGCAAATTTTCCTATTATCTCATGAAGATGGTGGAGAACCAAGTTCAGTACAAGAAGCTCTATCATGTCCTGCAAAGGAAAAATGGAAGAATGCAATGGAAGAAGAGATGGAGTCTATGAAATCAAATCAGGTCTGGGACTTGGTTGATCTTCCATCTGGTTGAAAAGTCATTAGGAACAAATGAGTTCTCAAAATAAAGCGAAGAGCTGATGGGATTATAGAGAGGTATAAGGCTCGCTTGGCAGCAAAAGGTTATACTCAACGGGAAGGTATAGATTATGAAGAGACATTTTCGCCAGTAATGAGATTTACTTCAATTCACCTACTCTTAGCCATCGTGGCATGTTTAGATTTAGAATTACATCAAATGGATGTGAAGACTGCATTTCTCAATGGAGAATTGGATGAAGAAATCTACATGTAACAACTAGTAGGTTTCATTAAAATAGGTCAAGAGAATAAAGTTTGTAAATTGAATAGATATTTATGGCCTAAAGCAGTCTTCTAAACAGTGGTACTTGAGATTTAACAGAGCTGTTATCTCATACAACTTTGTCATGATGTATGAAGATTATTGTATTTATTTAAAAAGGTCCAACGAGAAATTTGTAATTTTATCTCTTTACGTAGATGATATCTTGTTGGCTAGGAATGATAAGGAGTATATTAAAATCATTAAAAAATGGTTGTCCTCAAATTTTAAAATAAAAGACATGGGTGAAACATATTACATATTAGGTGTTAAAATTCATAGAGATTGTTCAAAGAGGCTTCTTGCTTTGTCACAAGAGCCATATATAAAGAAAATTCTTGAACGTTTCAAAATGGAGAATTGCAATCCTATTGACACTCTTGTATCAAAAGGCAAAACTCTAAATCTTCGTATGTGTCCTAAAACTCTCGAGGAAAAAGAAGAAATGTCTAGAGTTTCATATTCCAATGCGGTTGGGAGCTTGTTGTGTGCTATGATGTGTACTTGTCCCAACATTTGTTATATCGCAGGTCTGGTCAGCAGGTATCAATCCAATCCTGGAAGTAAACATTGGAAAGTTGTTAAAAAGATATTCAGATACCTGAAGGGTACTGCTAATTAGTCCTTATGCTATCAAGGAAATGGTTTGTGCTTAAAAGAATACACAGATGCTGATTGGGATGGAGACATAGATGAGCGTAAATCAACTTCGGGATATGTATTCTTGCTTAATAATGGCGCTATCTTTTGGAGTAGCAGGAAATAGACATGTCTTTCCTTGTCCAAAATGGAAGCAGAATTCGTAGCATGTGCTTCGGCAGTATAAGAAGCTGTTTGGTTAAGGAGATTATTATAGCATCTAAGAGTAATTTGTGGTGATGTAAGACCTATATTGATCTACTGTGATAGTCAGGCTGCTATTGCATATACTAAGGATCCCAAGTATCACAGTAGAATCAAACACATTAATACAAAATATAATTTTGTAAGAGACATCAAAGGTAAGAAGGACGTAAGTTTGATATTTCTAGGCACCAAATGGTAGCTGATCCACTTACAAAACCCATCCCTAGAGATATTTTTATGACACATGTTAAATCTCTGAGATTGCGTAGAATTTGATTTGTACACTATGTAAACTTTTTCATATATGTTTATTAATGAACAATGTTTTGAGTTCACATGTTAAGAGTAACCTTTTAGATTACAATTGCATATGCATACATAAAGTATGTCAAACAGGTTGAGATTGGTTCACTCACACGAATAATCGCCTCAGACACTTTAAGGTGTGCTAAGGTGAGACATGGTGATCATATTGTGTACATGATCCAGTCGCCTTGATGTGATATCAAGATGAGATTACAACAAGTAATTGGTATGAATTTTTTTATCCATTAGACCTGTTTTACAGTCAGATCGAGTTATCGATTTGAGATTACCTAGAGGAATAAATATGAGGAGAACTCAAATTAGATATTGAGGAATATCTTAACTATGATCTGTACGATGTATTTGATTTGCAAGATTTGATATACGCTCTAAGAAAGGGAGAAAACATCGTCACATGTGTTTCACAACACGTGTGCTTTAACGACCAATGAGAAATGAAAGAATTGATCCATGCTTCTTCATTGTGTGAGTCTCTAAGGCAAATTTGACCTCACTTACGTAATTTTATTTCAGTGTTGATACTTTAACATGTTGTCAATAACTATGGTTGATTCGGTTTGATGGAACATGTCTAGGAAAGCAGGTGATTTGAAATGAAGGGATTCAAGTAGGAAATTAAGACTATTTAACTAAGACCTCAACTTTTATTCACCGGCCGAAGAATTGTGTTGATTATTTGAATTTTGTGACACAATTGTGAATACAATATAAATAAGAAAGTTGAGTATGTTCTAAAATAAATTGAGGGGCCAGAAATACTCGAACTGGTATTACAAAATATGTCTGAGGTATAGCAAGAAATATAATTCCTCTTTCAGAGCTGCTATATATCTCTTACAGGTGTATAGTATTGTGTGCTCTTAAATTAACTCGCTGGTCGCACAATCCATTTAGTTGTATGAACTTGGAGATGTTAAAATTAATATAATTGATACTATATTAGAATCAGATCAAGCCCATTATGTGCGAATAGAAGATATTCGAAGAAAACGGGTCGCTCATGTGGGCTAACCCGACCCGACCCGATTTGTAGGGAAGTGAATTTTGGAGGGAGGGGTTGAAAATTGAATTTAAAAAGTTAACCTTCCCACCACCCATAACTCCCATCAACTTCCATTATTCATTCTTCAAAAAAAAAAAAAAAAAAAAAAAAAAAAAAAAAAAAAAAAAAAAAAAAAAAAAAAAAAAAAAATTGGGAAAAAAAAAAAAAAAAAAAAAACAAAAAATTCGGGTTAAAGGAGTGGAAGAAAAATACATGAGAAAAAATGCTTGATATTTTGGAAGATAACATCTCAAATTGGGTTCTTAGATTGTGAATAACAAATTTCTTCCTTGGTGATCGAGTTTTGACCAAGAAGCAGATGCAAGGCGGTGTTGGAGGCAAGCAATCGATATCCAAGTAATTCAACCTCGTTTTTGGAATTTTCAAGTAAGTTTCACAACTTAAATTCGGTTAAAAATATGAAAGCATGTTTTACAAAAAATTAAATAAAAGAATAAATAAATAAATTAATAATAATAATAATAATAATAAAAGGACCACGATATATTAGCAACTAAAATCACGAGAAATGAAGGTCGCACTTTGCATCTTCATCTTGAAAATTCAGACTTCATATCCCATATACATGTACTACCCTTACGTTCCTGCCACAATCAATTAACAATTATGATCAATAAGAGATTCACCATTATGATTCACATACAATACACGAGAAACAATCTTAATAGCTTGAAATTACAAAACTAATCTTTAAAAGCCATATTAGGTCATAAATAGTGGTTACATTCTCGCAATTTAGCTGACAGAATAACAAAATTTCAGTAAGAATAAACGAAAAGATTGTTACATAATAACAACTAAGGTCATAACAATGAAAAAGCAAAGGGCAAACCTAGTTTAGGAATTAATTGGGGGGAGGGAGAAGAGAGAGAGAGAGAGAGAATGCATCCTTGTATCTGATAAGATAGTTCATTTTAGGGATGACAACAAAATCCGTTTAACCCAATACCCATGGGGCCCCGACCCGAATGGATCGGAGATTACCTGCCTAACTGGATACATAGGACGGGTAAGGGGCAAAGGTCATTGTCCCCAAGCGAATATGGGACGGGTACGAGAAATATAGTTCCCGTCCTATTTAATGTTAATTTCAAATTTAAGTTTTTATCAAACAAAAATAATATAGTTATTATCATTTTTAAAAAGAATATAAGTTGTTTTTAACAAATTGGTAAAAAAATTAATAATATTTACTAACTAAAGACAAAATAAATAAATAAATAAATAAAAGCAAAAAATAAAATAAAGAAAAAATAAATGGGTCAGGGACTTGTCCCACCCCGATCCAGTTCCAAACCCACCCCGTCCTACTTTAATCGGGTATGGATATGAGGTAAGATAACAAAAATACTGGTCAGGATGAGATGGCAAATGACCAATCTATCCCATACCCATCCCGTTGCCATCTCTAGTTCTTTAATTTTCCCTTTCTCTTGAATGTGACAAAATAACAAAAACTTGAAATCTCCAATAATTGGATTAAAAGTCCAAATGATCATTGGGCTTCACTTCAATAGTTTTTCGAATCATTATCGAACGTATCAAATTGTTATCTCATTGGTCATTAAATTTAAAAAAAATATAAAAATTAGATGATCACCAAATTAATAAAATCATTATTATTCCATTAGCTATTAAAGTCAAAAGTTTTTGGAAGGTCATTGAACTTATCAAATCATTATCACATCTCATCATGCAATAACTCATCTTCATAAAATTCGATTGACTCGCTGACGTGGCAAATGAAATCACTCATATGACACATTATTATTGTCAGATGACAACAAATTAGCCAAGAATGCGATTATAAAAAACGTGAATGTCAAAAATAAAATATTAAATAAAAATAAAGATAAACAAAAGAAAACATGTGAAGGTTAAAATTCAATAGCAATTTTTATAGACACTTTTAATAGATGGAAGTGTGTTTTAGCTAATTTGAAGTTAACTAACAACAATAATGCGTCATTAGCATTCGTGTTTGGCACATCAATGAATCTATCAAATTTTCTAACGTTGTGTTATTGAGTGAAGTATGAGAAAACAATTTGATAAGTTCAGTGAACATCCAAAAAAAAAATTCTAACTCAACGACAAATTGGATAACATTAGATAAGTTTATTGACTTTTGAAAAGCTTTTAAAGTTTAATGGCCCAATAAATTCAGTAACCATTTGAGAAACTTTTAAAGTTTAACGGTTGACGAAAAATATTGTACAAAGTTCATTGATTATTAGAATTTTTAAACCAAATAATTACAAGGAAGTCTACAAAATAAACATGCATTTAGGATTTATTTACAATTTGCATACCATATTTTGCAAATTTAAATTTTCCACACCATCTTTTCCTTAATGATAACAAGAAATACTTTAGTTTAAAATTACGAAATTGCCAATCAAAGCAGCTAAAATGGCCAAAATACCATTAATATTAAATAACATCCTATGTATTAAATTATTTACCAGGTTTCATATCGCTTGTTTAACTATTTTAAAATTCAATAAAATTTAATTATTAAAAGCTTGTGATGTTTTATTAAAGGGAAAGTTACAAAAGGCATCCTACATTTAGGGTGTATTTACAATTTGCATACCATATTTTATAACTTTACATTTTGAATATTTATATTTTTATACTGTGGAGCTGGTAAAAATATATTTTGCAGGAAAAAATAAAAATATACATAATTGTGTCATTATAAATAAGTAAATAGACTAAATACTCATGAATGAAAATAACAAATGACACCTTTATATGTTATACTAGGTAACACTTAATGTTTACAAAATTCACGATCTTATATTTTAAATTACTTGAAGAATAGAATATGAATTATAATAAGTTAATATTGCGTTGGAAAATGTAGAAAAACTTCATTGAGAATTTTTTTCTATCATTATTAAATGGCCCAAAGGAAATTATAAGTCGTCATCAACTAAGAGTAAAATGTATTATTCTACACACTACTAGAAAATGAGGTAATATAGATAGAATTTTACCGATGGACGATTTCCGTTGTTATTACCAATAGAATTACAACAAATTAGAAACGTATTATTATTGTTTTGTTATTAAAAATTAAATACTAAGTTAACGACAAAATTTCCAGAAAAAAACACCCGTTCGTACCGTTAATAATTCATTGTAAAAATTTTTAAATTTTAAAAATAATTAATTACGTAATTTAGTGACAAATTTTACCAACGAATGATTTTGTTGGAAACAATATAAAAGAATATAATATATTTAATGATGGAAAAAATTGTTTGTAAACATTAGGGGTGTTTGATAGTCATTTTTATGTAAAAATTGCATTTTAGAATAGTAAATTGATGTGAAACGTGTGGTTGAAAATTAAGGAAAAGTTTTTGATTTACGTATAATATTATTTTAATAAAGAATAGTTGGTTGAAAAGAAGAGAAAGAAAAATGAATTTTGATAAAAAAGACGGACGGGGCCTAAAAGTAAAATTTAAAAGTATTAAGTAATAAAATTTGACTACATTCTAGAATTTTACTTACCTCTAAAATTTTCATTTTCCCAATCCAATTTCCCACTCAAATATATATATATATATATATATATATATATCCAAAAAAATAAAAAATAAATAAATAAAAATTTAAAAAGATTTTAGTTCACAAAAAAATGGAAACCCTAAAGAAAAATGTCCTGTACGCCTCTGCCTCCTGTCTTCCATTGCACTGCTCCTGGCAGAAGATGAAAAAATGGAATCAAATGTAGCAGAACAAATATTGCTTCCAAATGGATCGATGATGATCTGGTGGTTCAGATCTGTTCGATTTAGGAGCTTCTGCAATCAAGGGAGGAGGATTTCGTATCATTAGTGGCCAACATGCTTTATGATTCTACGTGGTACTGGATACAGATTAAAAAACTTCATTCTGGGTAAGTTATCTACTTCTCTAACATCTTTTATCATATTGCCCTAAATCTCTACGTCTGAAATCTTCGTTCATCCGCATCCGAGTCTTTGTTTACTAACAAAATTTCTTGTTTATGAAAATGTGGTAGTTTGAACTGTTTCTGAATTTTTGGATTTCTGACCTTTTGGGCATTCTCAATCTGTAACTTCGTACGCACCGTGGCATTTTTTGCTAAAATATATCATATCATAAACATAAAGAGAATTTTACTGTAGACCTTAAATTCACCTTGAGTTATGAGTGCACAACTTGGTTGGCACTATATCGAGTGTCATTAATGACTAACCACATTTAATCTTGATGCTTAGATTTCAAGCAAATAAATATTTTATTTCTATCAGTGTTTCTCTTTTCCACGCAATGTCTCTGCTACATAATCTCTTAGTAGGGGTCTCTTAAATTTAGTAAAAATGGATAATTAGGTTGAAGTTAAAAAAATGCATTTGATTTTACGGGTTCCAATTCCGTGAAAATTGTGGAAGTTTACCTTATATCGGTGACTTAAGACCAGCATTTCTGTTTAATTACAAATTACTAGTGCTCTGTAAAACCAAAGACAACATAGATTTATCTAAAATCCGCATCAATAGTTTAATTTGAATAACAGGTTAACTCGAAGGATTACCATATTAACTCAACTCTGCATGCAGTATCTAACTGCTATGATGCTACCAAAAATTGTACCTAATGATTTTCCCAGCTTGAGGACTTTGAATGAGCACGATCGCAATCTTTTGATTCTTGAAACAAAGGCGACGAGGTGTGTGATTGTTACCCCTCCGATGCTTAAGTCAAAAAGGGAATTTTTGCATGAGACTATAAACTGGAAAAATAATGAAAATGTACCTGTACAATGGTCTCATGCCTCGTATTTATAGGGGTTGGTCCTGATAGAATTGGAATTGGGTGACTTATTACAAAGATGCCTTTTGAAGATTCATAAGACCTCATACCATATTTTTCTTTTTGCTGCTAACTTATTTTACTCAATGGTTTGTTGACAGTTCTTTGGTTACTAGAGCTTGAATTAAGAACCCAAATTTGATAAGATGGACATTATTTTTGTAGGCATTTTCTGGACTTATTGCTCTTATATGTGGACATGGTTATATAGTATGCATCAATCAAATATATGATCTTGAGATTGACAAGTAAGACACACATATGCGTGCGTATATATAAGAATATCTCTACCGTCTTACCAGGGAGGTCCTCAAAAGAGTAACAATGTTTAACACTTGTTTTCTTTCTATTTCTTGGATACATCCATCTCACTGTTTTGCCCTAGCTTTGACGTAGGGTAAACAAGCTTTATTTACCCGTAGCTACAGGAGATCTTTCAGAACAATATGCATGGTTCATGGTGTTACTGTTTGCTGTTATTTGCTGTTATTAGCCTTTTAATTGTTGGGATGAACTTTGGTCCTTTTATAACTGGTCTTTATTGCCTCGGTCTTTTACTTGGCACTGTCTATTAATTATTGGGATGAACAATTTCTCCTCCATGGTGCATACATATTCTTTTTGTTTTCTTCTAAATAGTTTATTCTTATTAATTTATCAGGCATAGACTTCTGCATCAAGAAACAACTTTGCAAGTATTCTGGGTATTAGTTGTAATTCTAAATAATTGGCATATGCTTTTCCTTATTCATGACATTCCAGATAATAATGCGAATGAAACTAGTTTCTTCAAGTGAGAGGATTCCTTTTAAATTATGGTGCGTATTTTGCCACGAGAGCTGCTGTAGGTCTATCATTCGAGTTGAGGTAAATTCATATTTAATATCCGTTCTTATATGCACAGATTTATTTAGTTGAATTGTGATTAGCCAGATTGAAGCCAGCAGAAGTTAGCTTGAACGGTACTCATTTTTTATTAATATCTAGATATAGATATAACTGCAAAATAAGGTTTTTGAATATGGCAAATGTTAGTTCAAGGAGTGTATGCTTCAAGTTGCCGTCTGAAACATTTAAAAATCTATTATAGTAAATTGCTTTATGGATATTGTCCCAGTTAATTTAGTCATTATCATACCCTTGTTTTCTCCTGCAGCTCACCTGTGGCTTTTTATTACAACTTGTCACTTTATTTGCGCTTGTGATTGCCATAACTAAATATCTTGCAGATGCAGAGGGTGATCGCAAGTAAGTTTTAAAACCAAAAATTTGCATGAATTGCTCTAGTTTATTTTTCCCACGAAAGGTTTTTATTAATAATATTTTATTACTGCCATTTCTTTACATTTTCACTTGTGCTTATTGAATTTTGAGTCTTTGAAAGAAGCCATATCTTTTCGTGAAATGCAATCCTATCTTACACGCCTCAGGTGATGTGCATTCTCTCATGATCTAACTTAATTAACCTACTTTCCATTAATATGTTTTTCTCTACACTGGTTCAATACTGGTTTGAATTTTCATGCCTCGGATGATGTGCATCATCTCAAGATCCAACTTAACTTTCTTTCCATTGATACGTCCTTATCTACCTGCCATGATATAGCACTCATATATGGAATATATTACAGGCATTCAAGAGAAGCTTGATGGTATTTGCACATTTCATCTTGACAGCGAGTTCAATTTTCCTAGTAAATTTCTTTTATTTATTTCATGATGTTCACCAGATCTCTAGTTGGACTGTAATTAGCTTATTCCTATTCCAACGAAACTCGATTGTCTTTATTTTCTCTTCTCGTTACGATTTTCTGCCCTGTTTTGTCTTATTCTACTTGAATTTATTAAGAATAAAATAATAAGCACTTGTGATTTCAATTATGTTGGTTCGTCAATTCGATAATGTTTCATTTATCGTATCTTGAATGTCAATGAAATGTCTAAACTTTTTGGGTATTCTCATTTAAGACAAATATGGTCCATCTCAATCAACAAAACCAACAAAGGAATTGAATAATAATCATGATTTTTTTAATTTTTAATTTAAATTAGCGATAGAATTAACAATAGAAGTTCATTGCTAATTATTCATGGATTTTAATTTGTAGGCAATTTGCAAAGAAAAATTGTTGCTAATTTCGTTGCTAAATAGCTACGGAAATAGTCGTCGGTGTTTGCAACCAGAATTTTTTGGTCACTAATTTACCTACCATCATGAGTTTTGTACGTGAATTAGCGGCCCCACTTTCAAAGTGGGATTTACCTATAGCAAATTTCCATAGGTAAAATCAATTAGCAACAAAATTTAGGGTATCAGTGACCAAATTTTCCATTTTTGAAGTCGCGGTTTCTTGTAGTGAGTACATAATGCTCGACTGACATTTCATTATTGGCTAATGAAAATGGTGTTTTCCACCCGCTAATGATAAAATGCTACTTGACCATTATGTACACGAAGGTGTAAACTTTGATGTATCTATAGCATATCCCGAGTAAAAATATCTTTTAAAAAGTTGGTAAAATAATATGATATATTATATACTATTTTGTAGGTTAAATATCTGTTATTTATTTTAAGTTGAGGTTATAATTTTATGCTATTTTGCAACTTAACAGTTTTACACGATTTCAATAAATAATTTTATTGGTTTCTTTTTCTTTTTCTTTTTTTTTTATGTTATGAGAAAATTTTAAGAAGGGAAGACAAACATAAATATTGTTCATGAAAACAAAAATATCGGATGAGTGAACTCTATCTGCTTATGTTAGATGAGATTGGATTCAATCCACCTTGAGGCCTTGGAGAGCATGTATCGATACAGAATTGAATGTCATGCCCCTAAAAATGGATAGCATTGGGAGAATAGGTAGGCCTTGTTAGCAGCACAGCACATCATCACTATTGAATTCGATCAACAGATCCTTTTACCTCCTAAATTCACTAGGAGAGTGGAAGACATTGAGAAGGGATTCGCATAAGGGCTTTGAGGTTCTAAATTTGGTTGCACAATTTTGTGTAAAAAATGAAAATCAGAAACATGCTATATGTTATTAGTGTAGTCAAGGTGCTTGAACGAATAGTGTAAAAAAATAATAATATTTGAATTGATAGAACATTAAATTATGAAAATGATGTATGGAGAGAGGGAGGGAGAGAGGGAGGGAGGGAGGGAAGGAGAGAGAGAGAGATAACTTTTTAGATGAAAAAGTAAAATTATAATTTTGATAATAGTAAATTTGGTGTAAAGTGTTATACAATGTAAAATATATATAGGGGATGAGATGTTATTTTCAAAATGTAAATTTGTAAAATATAATATACGAATGATAAATGCAGCCTAACAATAAGTGTATTTTGTAAATTTCAAAAAATATATAATGGGAATACTAAGTGGGTACACTTAAAAAGAAGGGTTTCACCTTATTTTCTCCGCAATAAAGCTTTGTAAAGTTTAGTCCACCATAAACAATGTCTTAAGAAGACAAATTCGGCAATCTTAAGTTTCTTCATAGAGATAGTCAAAAAGTATAAATCGCATAAACAAATACACTCATATAAATAATTAAGACATGATTGTATGTGACAATTTATTATTAGTGTCACTTCAAACATATAGCCCTCTTTTTTTTTTTTTTTTTTAAATAATGGGAAAACCCATAGCCGCTATTCTTCAGGTGTGCATTGGATAAACCCTCGGACTGTCGCAATAGTTTGCAAACTACGCCAACCACGGAAATCACACTACGCAAGCCCGGTACGACAGGCTCAACCGAGAAGATGTTGATAGGGAGAATCGAATTCGTGACCACAGGCTCCCACGCTCACTTACTCTACCAACTCGACCACCACATGAGGGGCATATATAGCCCTTTTGTTGTTAGGATCTTAATATGCTCATGAACATTAAACTAATGACATACTAATTCCGAGAGATCGAGTCTTTCTTTCTTTCCTTTTTTTTTTTTTTTTTTTTTTTTGTAGAGAATGAGTGATGAGCAAATTACACCAACTACCTGTTTAAAATTAAATATTCAACATTTACTAATTACCTTATTTAATTTCCATTTTTACTGTAATAAGAAAGTATAATACAAATTAATCTAATCACTTCACTCTTTAAAATAATATAACTAGCCTCCTTATAATTACACAATAAACCCATCATTACCTATCATCAATTAAATCATACTAAATTTATATCAAATCCCCAAGTTCATCCACAAATATCTCGCTTTACCAATATTATTTCTAGTACGAAATAACTTCTCTCATTCATCATCCATTCGTTTCTTTCATCTCCTTCATTTCCTCTCATTCATTTCCTTGTTCGTCCAAATAAAGATGGATTCTTCAATTAGATTTTCCCCTCATATTTTTCAGGAAACTTCCCTTCTCCATACACCAACAACAAAATCATGTCCATGCAAGTGCATGAATATATTTCACTAATATTAGGCTTCAATATGTTGGCATTTTGAAGTATACATCAACTGTAGACATACCTACAATATGTAATGGACAATCTATTTTGTATAATTGTTTCAATCAAATGTGTATTCCAATTTATTTTTTACTAAACTCAGATTGTATGCAGTGGTGAATCATGCAGCATGGTAAAGACGAGTAATATAATGTCAAACACTATGTTTTTTTTGCCACAATATGTCATGTCACTTCCATTCATCTTATAATGTTGCTTGTATTTTGCATTTTATGTGCAATATAAAAATATGGATTACATACATTATAGTTATGCACATCAACGATTATTATACATATGTTTAACTTTCTAACTTTGCACCACGTATCATGTATCCTTAACATATCCAACTGTGATGTCTATTTCTTTTCGCAATATAATATATATTGCTCCATACCACGCAATATCAATTAGTTGCCTATATTTCATAGTCAAGTGTAAAGTTTATAGGCAGTTCTATGAGATCATAATTGCATTACAACTATGAGTTATTGTGTAGTATATTACATGGTTTTTTTTTTCCATTACAGTACTTATTTCATAGTTGATGAAAAGATTTTTCATGGTGTTTTTTTTTTTTTTTTTTTTTTTTTTGGTGGAAGTACCGATGGTTTTGGAGAAACATTTGACTATAGTAAATCTATGATTTTGTATGAATATGGCATTTACAATTATATCATATGTATAAACAATGAAATAAGAGTAATATAGGTAATACTCTTATTTCTATATTACTCTTATTTCATTGTTTACATATGTGGCAAGTGTCTTTTGTTTCTGCCTTGGTTGAATTTGTTTGGACTGTGCTATCTCCATTTTCAGCCATATTGAGCTCAGGCATGCCTAAACAAGACCCTTCTTTGGGATCTACGCGGATCATTTCCCCCGAAATTATCGGTTTCATTACAATTATTCATCAAGTGGCCCTAATATTCCACATTTCTATTCCTAGATTCGCCGTCAGATGCTTTTATCCCAATCAACTTTGCAACATCAGATTGGTCTTTCACACCTACTCCATCACCGTTATCAGACCTTGAAAGTTCTGCCTGAATATAAAATATTGATCTATTTCTTGATCTTCAAAAATAGGAAGAATGCCTCCATCCAAAGGCGGCCCTGATGCTGTGCGAGTTAAGTGACCGAATAGGGCCTCAACATTGTAGGGACACAAATTTTTTTAATAGGGGTG